>NW_024582577.1:596800-737437 GCF_018398535.1 Haplochromis burtoni
CACACACACACACACGCACACACACAGAGCGACGAAGCATCACTTACTTCTTCATCGTGCCATTTCCAATGCCGAGGTCTGAAAAAGGAAATACAACGACCAGCTGTTAGCCTGCAAATGTTTCCCCCCCCTTTAATGAACACGTGCTTTAATTAGAGCAACTAAAAGCAAAGCATCACACTCACTGCCCACAAGGTTGGCCAGGGAGGAGTCAAGGTCATCTGACACCAACTTCTCTGGCTGCTGATTGGACGGCTGGTTAGAGCCGGCAAGAGTCGGTTTCAGGATACCCCCAGTAATATCTGACAAGACAGAACAGAGGACTGGCTCAGAAAAGAAAAGATATTCGTCACAATGTAACAATGACAAAGACTGTCCGTAACAAACACTTAAAACTGGGGCTTATTTTCTTATTATAAATTCTATTTTTCATGAATTTTAATCCTTCTGTGCCAGCTGACACAGTATTACCTTTTTCGTTAATCTAGTAAACATAAAATTACTACAAATGCGACTAACGTACCTCAAGTGTTATAAAAAAAAAAAAAAAAAAAAGACACTTTTATTCATTTGGATTTTTGTTTTCAGCCCTTTAGCTCAGTTTTTGGCTTCTACCTATTCCTGGAAAAAAAGATATGGCCACAGCTGACAAAAACTGAAATCATTAAAGTTCCTGCAACACTTGTGTTATACCAGAACTAACAAGTATTCAGCAGCCGTGATCAGGGTCCCTTTATTCTCTTTTCCATGCACAACTTGGCGTCAGCTGCCAGCGGTATGGCACCAGCTAGTAGCTAATTAATATGATGTTTCTCTGCAGTTTGGTGTTGCCAGATAGCTTTAAGTGACATTTAGAGATTTTAAAAAAGAAAGAAAAGAAAACAGTTGCTTATTTGGGCCAAAAACAGCGCTATGAGGGCAGAAAAGGGCGAACCAAAACAGTTTACAATGCCAATTACGAGTTCTGCAGTTTTCTCCCCCAAGCAAAACATATTATGTTAGCAGCATCTGCTTTAAAGAAATTAAAGTAACCACTAACAACGTGTGAAATAGTGGGTTTTTTCTTCTTGAGCGATTCAAAAAGAAGAAAAAAACACCAATAAGTGCTAGAGGTGTGTGCCTGTTTCGGACTGATTATATAAATGAAAAGGATATAATGGTCTGTATGTTATGTGGTTTATTCCTTCTTATAAAACAAAGGTGCCATTTTTGTTTAGAGTGCATTGATAATCACTCTCTAATCCTTTCAGGGTTTTCTGGAAACTGTTTTCATTCTCTGTTCAAACAGATGATTTGAAGAGATTGAATTTGTTATTTCATCATTGAAATGCTGCACATTCAGTAAGTTATCAGTGTTTAAAACACTTCTTAAAATCAATTATACCCACCAAAATACTACGAGTGAAAATTTTTCTTAGCCTAACTCTGATTTGAGGTCTATCATCTGTCAGTTTCTTCACTATATGCAATTTTTTGGCTGCTTGCAGACACACAGACAGTGTGGGGTAAAAATAACCCAGAAGAAAAACAACAGTATGTTCCTGCATTGGCGACTTGCAAGATGGGGCTGAGAGCTGCAGGTGTTTCAGCTGCATCTGACGTCAGGACCAGACACAGCTATCTAAAGCAAATAACATGACTTAGTGCAGTTCTAAATAGCAAGATTTCGCTGTTTTTCTTCAAGCAACTACAGCTAAAATAAATGGTAGAAAAAACAAAACATTAATGTGGTCCACTATCTTTCAGATATTTCCTCCCCCTTTTCGTGAGGAAAAAAAAATAACTTTCTTCAGCTAAGTGAAGGACTGTTTTTGATCCATCATCTGCAAACTATAATTAAGCACTGTCTGCCTTACTAAGAGACAAAAAGCTATGGCACTGGTATTGTCAGTTCACTTGAATGTGAAATCCTTACCATCAGAATTGAGGCTACTGCTGCCTGTGGCTTTGGCTCCAAAAACTGACTCAAAGTCCACTTGCAGTCCCCCCGCTGATGGCTGTGGAGGGGCCTGTGGTGTTGAGTATCCTTCAGAGAGATGAACGAGAAGAGTGCTGTAGTTACACAGTTACAAGATGAGAAATACTCTAAAAACTGACCACGGCCTGGACCCAAGGTTTCTGCACCAGCACTTCTAACTAAAGAAATTCTAGACATTTGAACAGAGAGCAGAATAACACAGCTTCCTCTACAGGATGGAAAAAAAAAAGCATTGATCTACTGATGAATGAGGCAGAGAGATGCCTTCAGTACTCTACCTCTGAATAGACCTGCTACAGAAGAGGGCTCAGTGGGGAAGGGAGCCTGATGTGGGAGGTGCTGGGCAATGGACACTGGACCACAGAAGGAGTCTGACACGCCACAGGAAGCAAGAAGAACACAAAGAAAAGAAAGACAGGAAGAAAGAAAGTATTTCAAGGCCAGGCCGAGAGACATGGAGGAAGTGACAGCAATATTACATAAAGAAAGACGAGAGCTAACATGTACAAAAGTTATTAAACTCTTAAGCAAAATTTGAGGTGGATATGTACCGCAGCAACCCAAAGGCAAGCATTAAAGGAATAGTTTGACATTTTGGAGATTAATACTAATTGATCAGACTAGCATATGTTACACTTAGCTTAACATGAAAACTGAAAATAGGTGGACACCTAAAGAAAATGGCTGGTGGTAGATCGGATCAGCTGGAGGAACATTATATTTTGATTGGTAGTTGTTCCTGTCAAGCAAGTGATGCAGCTGTGAGCATTCACAAAAGGTCACATGGCAGCTAGCTTGGTCAGACTTTGCTAAATAGCTTGCTTAATGTCAAACTGTTTTGCTGCTGATGAGAAGCATGAACCAGTGAATTATTATTATTTTTTTACACTGATTGAAAAGACCAATAGTTTCTGCATGTTTTGAAAACCCACATAAAAGAAATGGCTTTTAAATATTTAAGGAAAAAGTCTCAAAGCTCAAAATAACATTACACAAGGCTTTTGACTAAATCCTAGTCCTTTAACCAGGCAAAGAGTATCAACAAAACTGTGATACTGTAAAGAAGTGCCAGAGTTTTGGTTGGCTCACGCTGCAGTCTGAGGGGATTTACAGTAGTATTATTTCTGAGTGACACACTGACTAAAAGAGTTCAAACTGTCTACATTTTGACATAAACTCAAGTGACTTTGAACGTGACATGGTTGTTAGTGCCACACAGGCTAGTCTGAGCATTTCACAAACTGCTGATCTGTTGCAATTTTCCCACACTATCTCTAGGGTTTACAGAGCACATCAGGTGCCACTCCTGCCAGCTAAGAACACAAATCTACAGTTTGCACAGCTTCACAAAAACTGAACAAGACTGGAAAAATGTTGCCTGGATTTGGAGTCTCGATTTTTGCTGCAATATTCAGTTGGTATGGTCAGAATTGAGCATAAACATGAAAGGATGGATCCATTCTGCCTTGTATCAACAGTTCAGGCTGGTAGTAGTGATGCAATTGTGTAGGGGATTTTTCCTGGCACACTTCAGGCCCCTTAACACCAACTGAGCATCATTTCATCACCTGCTGCTGACTACATCCACCCCTTTACAATCACAGTGTACCTGACTTCTGATTGCCGCTTCCACTAGCATAATGGGTTATAGCTCAAATAATCTCAAACTTGTTTCTTGAATAGTTAAGTTGGTTAATGAGTTAAGTGTATTCAAATGACCTCCATAGTCACCAGACCAACCCAACACAATATACTTAAGATGTGGTGGAACAAGAGAGCTGCATCATGGATGTGCTTCAATAAATTTGCAGCAACAGTGTGATGCTACCAGGTCAAAATGGCCCCAAATCACTAAGGAACAGCTCCAGAGCAACGCTGTCACAGTCACTGATCCAACCCAGCAACCTAACCAAACCAAACCCAACCCTAATTTAACAAATATTACCATTTGTTAAAATATTTTCCCAAAATGTCAGACCTTTCCTTTAACACAAGTTTCTGCCTATATTTCTACCATGGATGACAAAATAATGGCTCTTTGGGGGAGGGAGGTGGATTTGCATAGGATCCTATGTTTGCCAGGAAACATAGGCTGTGATGGGGAGCCATCATAGTACCTGAGATGGAGTGCTCTATCCGCACTGTGCGTTTGTAATTGGTTGAAACGGATGAGTTTGTGTCAATAAAGGGATTGTAACGATCTGGAGAATCAAAAATAGTGTTGGTAAAAGAAGAACATATTTCCACTTAAAGCTCTAAGGCATCTTTGCACTACAATGCAACACCAAACTTCATTAAAAGAGCCCAAACTACCTCCATAGCAGGACATGGAGGACCCTGTTTGGTACATGAGAGGCACAAAGAGGCTAAGAAGCTAACGTAATTTGAGCTTGAGCTTCGAACAGGAAGACAGGAAGAGAGAACTGAGATGTGTATAAGCAGACAGGTAATCAACATTCAAACTAAACCAGCAGAGGGAAAACATGCAGGCTAATCATGCTTATAAGAAGCTACACAGAAATGAACAAGCACGACAAGACTTCTGAGAAACAAAATGATTTGTTACCACCAAACACTTCATGACCAGATGTCCTAGAGGAAAAGCTAACACCGTCTGAAGACACGACAGGTAAGTGAGTGGCATCGACAACGAGTTTTGAGAGGAAAGGGTTAAGGTTTGGCATGGAATCATCTCCAGCTTCAGTAGACGTGAAAGGATCTATGCGGGCAGAGGAAAGAGAGAGAGAGACAGAAAAGCAAAAGACAGAAGAAAGTGAAGAGCAGAGGAAGATGTGGGATTCAGAGTCAGACAACAACAAGAGGAAAGCATGCAGAACAAATAAAGTCCAGAAGCAGATGTTGGTTGGAACGTGATGGGAGAGGCGACAGTTCACCTGCCCATGCTGTCGCTGCTGGAAGCCCTGTGGTGCCTGATTGCATGGAGGGCTGGAAAGTAGGCTGCAGGTCAAAAAGGTCGCTCTCCATCTTCACTGCACTGTGGACAGAAGAAAAAAGCCTGGTAAACAAATCCATAATACAGCCCCGGAAACTGCTTGATTATAGTGTTTATCCTGGTCTCTTCTGACAGATAACCATTTGGCCGAAAAGGCTGCTCTAGTGGGGAAGGGTTAACCTTTTTTGTTTCTAAATCAAATATTATGCTTTCATAGCTCTTGTCATATTTAAATGTACACATTGAGCAAAATCACTTTAATAAAACTTTTACTTTGTCATGTGGCTCCCTGATCCAGAAATACATCATCTTATACCACCGACCACCATTAGTATATTATTTTAATATAGAAGCATGTGTTTTCCAACCAGAAGTCTCTCCCTTAAGCTTTTCAGTGTAAATACACTCACTTGCTACTTTATTGGGTACACCTGCTCAGTTGCTCATTAACGCAAGTATATAATCAGTCAATTTCATGGCAGCAATTCAATTCATTGAGGCACGTAGACAAGGTCAAAACAACCTGCTGAAGTTCAAATCGAGCATTACAATATTTCAATGAGCGGCAGTTCCTGGGGCAAAAATGCCTCGTTGATGTTAGAGGTCAGAGGAAGAAGGCAGCAGTAACCTGAATAACCACTCACTACAACTACAGTATGCAGAAGAGCATCTCTGTGCACAGATGGGCTACAGGTAGTAGAAGACCACACCAAGTGCAATTAACGCTGTTCTTAAGCTAAGAACAGAAAACTGAGGCTAAAATTTGCATGTTTCAGAAGACTGAAAAACATTTGTTGTTCAGGAAGTCTTGATTTCTGTTGTAACATTCAGATGGTGAGGTCAGAATTAAGTGTAAACATGAAAGCATGCATTCATCCTGCCTTGGTTAAGTCAGGTGGTGGAGATGTAATGGTGTGGGGACATTTTCTTGGCACACTTTGTGCCTATTTGCACTAACGGAATGTCACTTAAATGCCACCGCCTACCTGAATATTATTGTTGACCATGTCTGTCCCTTTATGACAACAGTGTACTCATTTTCTAATGGCTGCTTCTAGCGCCAATGTGATAATAAACTGACTACACCTCTGGGTTACAGACTGCAGCTGTAGAAGAGGAAGCATTATGAAGGGTGAAACGTACCCGTTATCCTTTCCGTGGGCACACGGTGAGATCATGTAATTTTTTGAATGATCACCAGTCTCAAACCCAAAATCAAGAAAACCAACAAAATACTTTTCAGCTGATTAATAAACTGCTTCAGCTATCTCACATGTACATCCTCTCATGTCATTACTAGCATGAGCATCTCATCGTGGCTGTTTGATACCTTCTTCTGCAACGACAATGCTGGCAAAGGTTCCCTACATGTCCTAATTACTCACAATTTTATATGTTATAAATTAGTTACTGAAGCGCTTTCTTTTCAAGTACAAAATATAGATCTAAGCAGTACCCATTGGAGCAGCTGGGTGTAGAGAAGAGATCAATGGCTGGTGCTGTGCTGATAGTACCCCCAGTGGTGGAGATTGGTGATGTATCAGTCGTGGCAAATGAAGGCCTCTTGGAGAGCTCTTTAAGCCTTTGTTCCTGATGAGTAATGAAGTCCAGTCAAAAAAAAAAAAAAAAAGCCAACGCTGGGGAGATTTAATGCATGCCACGTGAAATAATGTTTCATTTTTCGTTTCAAAAATGCATTAACCTTGAGAGCTTTGAGTCGAGCCTGTTCCTCCTCGAGAGCCGCCTGCTTCTCTCGCTCATCGACTTTAGTGAAAGACATCCCTGTGCTGGCCAGTGATGACACAGCATTGGACAGAGTGCTGGCCCTGCAGGGAAACAAATTCACACCAGATGCAGTGCAGCACAGATAAGTCAGTATGACTGATCTAATATAAATGTTGAGGTAGTTGCTGTGATCCAAGGCAAATATAAGAGGATTTATATACCTGCTGGCTGCAGTGGAATCTTTGACCTTTTTGCCCTCTAAAGAGGCCAAGTGTTGCTCTAGAGCTTCGAGAAGGCTACTAGGAGCCTGTCGTGACAGAGAACATAGAGTCAGTGACTTCCTGAGACAGAAAATGTAGTCTACATAGACATGAAGACCATAAAAGACAGTGGTGAGCAACCAAGATGGAGTACAAAACACCACACCATGAAAACTCAGGTGTAGACAGCCAATTTATGTCTTTGATCTGCACGTTTTTGGTAGCTTTGGGCTATTAGTTACCCACCACTGATCGATAACTACATTCCAGCCAAAGAGCTACTTTGGATGAGAGTAACATCTGTGTGGGATGACGTACAGCACCACAACACTTTCAGCAACCCGGCCGTTGTTGAAGTGGCGGTGTCTAAGCACAACGGGGCAGCCATTTTACAGGAGATGAGCTATGCTTGCTTACACCTCAATAACACGACCAAAAGTGAACAGAATTTTACCACGGCGAGTGTTTTTTCCTTCAACTGTTTTTCACCACGATGTAGGAGACAGAGTCAGAGCAGAGGCATGCAAAAAGACAACACTGAGGCAAGTCACGGACATAGAAGAAGAAGAGTGGAATGATAGTACTTACACAAACTGTGAACTAAAGTGGAAAGATAAGGGGAAAATACAGAATATAAAGGTGGTGACAGTGAGAGGAAAGGCTTCTTAGCTGCAGTTTTTCGGGGGTAAATTATTTATGTAAAACTGGTCCCCCAGAGACGAGCACAACAGTGTGCACAGTTTACTGTAAATTATGAAACATCTGCCACTATGCAGGCTTCAACTATAGTGTGAGGACTCCACACCTTTATTTACTGTCAGAAGAATTAGAAGAAGGTACTGGGGGCAAGAAGAAAAGAAGGAGATTCAGAAGAGGAAGAAAGAGGATAGGGAACTGGAAAAGAGGACCGCCTCCTCTGGCAGACATGCGCCCAAGAAGGAAATCATGCAAAGTGCCTAATTGTAAATAAAATGTGAGCCGAGTATACTATATTCTAGTCTAACAAGGACAATGCTGAATCAAAAAAAGAAAAAAAAAGCAGTTAGAGCTGGCAGTAACAGAAAGAAAAGAAAAGTCTTCCTAATAAGAGTGGAAACCTCAGGTTTTCTGACGCTTACCTGTGAAAGGTCTGGAATGTCTCCTCGATCGATTCCCACCTGCTGTTAGAAAGAAAGAGCGAGTTGTGTTTGCTTCCCTGCACTCACGACAGCAGGAGCATTTGTGGAGATAAATGTAGTCTAATTTACCTCTGCTACTTTCAGGAATTCTGATATCCGGGTCATTCGAGTGAGGAACTTCTTGTAGATGTCCAGACCTTCTTTGCACTGAGTCTTCTTCATGTCAAAGTATTTCTCTGTTTGGTTATATATAAGAAAAAAAGATTGTATTTACTTGTAATGGCCAACAACAGCACAGGATTTACAAAGACAAGGTGAGTCCGCAAAGGTCTTACCAAGCAGGTTGATAATGCCTTCATTATAAGCAGCAAAGAGCCGGATGGAGTCTTTGAAGAGCAGCATGAAGGCTGCATTGATGACTCCATTAGTCAGCTCGTTGGCATTGACCTGAGGGAAAGCAATCAGCCGAGACATTTATCTTTAGAGCTTCTGCACAGCGATTTGTTGACACACAAAAAACAAAAAGTCTGCTTCTGAATTAGGGAAATACAGCAGTCTCGGTGCACTCTGCACACTCCAGATGAGCATCTTCTTACTACACGAGCTGCAGAACCACGGTGGGGGGGGGGTGGCTTCACCTTAAACTCACATTGAAATCGAGAAGGGCGTCCATCTGGTTCTGAATAATGGGGATAGTCTTCAGCAGCTTCTCTGTATTCATGGTCCTCATTACGCCGTCCACTCTGTGTGGACACACGCAGAGTCGGAGCAGGCGAGGGCAACGAGGAGAGGAGAGATGGGGAAGCAAACAGTGCAGATATTAAAACAGACTGACTTATGGGTTTACACTGATGATAGTGCTGCAAATAGTTACTGATAAATCTGTCAGCAGGCTCTAAAATGTCAAAAACAAAACAAAACAGGAAAATGTTGCTGTAATTTGTCACAGCTGAAGGAGATCAATCTGAATTGAGATTGTAATTAAACCTCCTAAGACCCAAACTCTTCCATGGCATGCATTTTTAATTTCTCTTTGATATTTGGGCATATTGGGGCATTGAATGTAAAAACAAAGAATTACCAGATTTTTTTTTTTACCTTATTTTTGTTTTTAAGAAAAATAAGCGCCACATATGAGGATATTCGTTTAAAATTTTGATAGAACAGTAGCAGTATAATGTCCTCGTAAGAGGATATCAGGCCCTTGTAGAGCAAAATTGAGTATTTTGGTCTATCCATCCATCCATCCATTCGCTTCCGCTTATCCTTTTCAGGGGCGCTGGAGCCTATCCCAGCTGTCATAGGGCGAGAGGCGGGGTACACCCTGGACAGGTCGCCAGTCTGTCGCAGGGCTAACACACAGGGACAGACAACCATTCACACTCACATTCACACCTAGTGGCAATTTGGATTATCCAATTAACCTATCCCCACAAGCTGCATGTCTTTGGACGGTGGGAGGAAGCCGGAGTACCCGGAGGAAACCCACGCAAACACGGGGAGAACATGCAAACTCCACACAGAAAGACCCTGGCCTGATGGTGGAATTGAACTCAGGACCTTCTTGCTGTGCGGCAACAGTGCTAACCACCGTGCCACCGTGCTTTTGGTCTAAATAACCCAAAATGTGATGTCCACATATGTGGACGCCAGGTCCTAGGAGGTTAAACATACACAGTTTCAAAAAGTTGTTTTAAAAAATTAAAAATTGAAATCTTTATACTGGAGAAGCCAGAACAAGCAGTACCATTTAGCACAAAGCTCTATTGTCCAGCAAACTGAGTGTCATGTTCCTCCATTAGAACAACAAAAAGTATATACTAAACTTTATTTGTAAAAGAAGTTACAGACGAATTACAACAATTCTGTTAACTCTGCTGTGGAAGTATAAAAATGCTCAACAATTAATCGTTTGTGGATCAACTGATTAATTTATCATTTGCTATTTGACTCTATGTAATTTTAAAAAAAATGGGTTATTACTATTAATTTGATACAAGTTCTGCTGAGACGGCTTAACAGTCAAAAATGCAAAAAAAGAGCCAATTTAGACAACGTATTTAAAGACCTGATCACTATATTTCACTATTTGATGAATTAAAACAACCCAGCTTTAGTCACAATGAGCATTATTATTTGCTTCAGATGTAAACATTCTTTCTTTAAACATATTTAAAGGGAAAGAAAGTTTACAGCTTTTATTGTAGAATAGGAAATCGGTTTCAGTGCTCACCCGCGTTTAACTTTTGTGAAGTCAAAGGCAACCTGTCTGTATGAAACTGCTTTCTCATTCAGGTATCGACTATACCTCCTGATGAATGTAGACATGTCATAGCCTGGAACGCAAGACAGGAGGTGACAAATAAGCATTTATCACAATTTACATATTTTGTTGAAACTTCCACGATAAGAACAAAAAACGTTACCTTGTAATCCACTTTTGTCCAAAAAGTTACTGAGGTTGAAAAGTGTATTCCTTGAAGCCAAATACTGGACAAAACGCTGCAGGAGGCGTGACAACAGTTAAGCCAACATCACTAATTGGTGAAACAGACACTCAAATATTCTGCCATTAAAGTGGAACCAGTTCATTGGCTTGGATCGTAATGGGAATGGGATCAAGTGTCTCACCTCGTTACCGTAGACCATGAGGTGGTGTGTAGTGATGAGGGATTTAAACACAACCACCCAGCTGGTGTTGGTGGTCCTCTCAAACAGCGAGTCAGCCAGTTGGGGAATGTTCACGTTCATCTCGTTGGTGCAATGAATCAAATCTTAAAACAAAAGAGATTTCATACAGTTAAATTACAGTTTTTAATAACTGGAGGCTGTCCAGTGTTGTCTACTGCAGTCTGAATGAGGCATTTTACTGCTTTTTATGGCTTATCTGAAGCTCCACTGTTCTGACCTGTGGCCTGAGATCCCAACAGCTCCCATTTGTCCGCTGATTTAGATGCATATTATGCCAACAAACATTGAATAATGTTCATCAGGAATCCATTCCCAGTGTATCATTTTTTTTTTGTCAGACAGGCCTTATGTTGAACCAGCAAACAGACCAACACCTGCCGCTGTCTACTGTGACAAATTAGAAACTAACAACAGACTTAAAACTGGTCTCCCGTGTTCATCTAATTTCCATGTTTTCCAAAGCAGGTCACTGTGCTCACAGTAGTTCAACTTGTTCACCTGTTAACCCCAACGTTGGCAAATAATCCCAAAAATTGCGACACAGGCTAATTCACATTACTACGTTTTGTGCTGGCGATCAGTCGAGACAAAACTGAAAATGGTGAAGGAAGACTGTTCAAAATGATCTAAAAATGCTGTAAAGACCAACTATGTTACTGATGTTTTCTAATCTAACACAACACCATCAGCTTAACAGAAAACACCATTGATAATACTATATCATTTACAGTGTCCTAGCTGATTGTATTTTAAACTGTTAAGAAACTGTCCAACATATGTGGATAACAGAATTATCATTTGCCAAACAAATGTGACCAACAGCTCTAAAATCTGAGTATTTCCCATCTCGTTTAGTCATTTTACAGTTTAATTTCATATTGTTGGACATAAAATAGGTGAATATTTGATCACAAATCTCCAAGTCCAATACGTGCACCTAAAAAAATTATACTGTGTTGTTGATCTCTGTATTATTAATGGCAGCTCTGGTGCTGTTTCCTCTAACATCTGCCAAGCTTTTTTCTGCTTCACATAAAGTCTATGCAGTTAATTAAACAATCACACCAGTAACTTACAGATCAGGTAGTAACAAAAGGTTCTTGTAGTCCTGAAGTCCTGCTATTATTCTATCCAAAATCCTCTGGAGCAGTGAGGTAAATTGGCCAAATAAGGGTATTTAAGAAAAGCGGTTTTCCACATAAAATCTGCATGATAATGACTAAATCATCATACTGTTGTTTGAGTACAATCAGGGATCACTGCAGCAGAAACCTGAAACTAATCTAGCTTATTACTGGCAGCAAACCGCCCTTCTATCAGACCAGTATAAAGTGCAGGGCATAAGATGTTAACCATACATGTTCTGTCCCACTTCCTCTGATCATATGCTCGCCCCGCACCCATATGCTGGTTGAATGATACTACTCGAAGCAGCCGAGTACATCAGTGCTAATGACCCTGCCATTCACAGAAGCGATCAGACTGAAGGGGTAATTGGGCCTCCATTTCTGTCCTATATTTGACTTTTCAAAAGGCGGGGGACTCTAAGTAGGACAGGATAACCTTCCACAGAAGCAGCAGCAGAGAAGTTAGCATGGGTGGCTGAACTGCCCAGAGAAGAAAACGACGACAGAGAGGAGACGAGGCAGGAGGAGGAGGAAGAAGATGGGGGAGGAGAATGCACTGACAGCACTGTCATGTTATAATCAGCCTGCTAAATGTCCACAGTGGCTGACATGAACGATTTCTAAGTGAATCAATTCACAAGACACAAATGTATTCATGTAACTGTCATGACAATGAGTGATGCCACTGAACTGTGCATTAAAAATAAATCCGCATTTAGTCCTCATTATGCAGTTTAAATCCATGTAACGACAATCAATGCAGGATCAGCTAGAACGTGTTAAAAACAGGGCTTTATTTATGAGAATATTTATAATAGAGAATAATTATTTGCTGCTAGTTTATTTTATCTTGGAAAAAAAATTGAGAGAGAGAGACTATGCGAGCACAATGATATAAAAGAGTATTTTTATAACACTGATTTGTGCCTGTGACCCAGAAATCAGTCTTAGTGTGTCATCTTAAACATGCCTTTAGTCCTAAAATGCATCAGAGTGAGGACAGAGCAACTAAGAGAAAGGAGGCTTTCCACAGGAGCTATAAGACAGGATATAAATGATGAATTAGTTACTTATTGTGATAACTTAAAAAAACAACAATGACAAAAATGTAAATGTGTGTAAATGCTTCCACCATATTTTGACTGATCATTGTGAACTTTTTAATACTGATCTGACATGTTTCATAAAATAAAGTTACATTTTGGCCCATTGACTCAGCGTCACTCGTTCCTCACCTCCACTACTCAAACTAAGCAGTCACTCAGGTACTAATAGCAATAACTAACAGAATTTATTGATTAACTGAATAACAAAATTAATTATCAACTACTCTGCAGATCCTCTGCACACTCTGCTATTGAATTCCCCATTTTTACTTAAATGTGACTTTAAAGTAAAGGTTGAGGTTTAAACTATGAGACACCTTTTTTTTCTCTTTTTTTTTTAAATTTCTGGCATTTTGTGGATCAAACTGTTAATGAGTCCATGAGTCTATGTTAATGATGTCTACTTAAAGCTGATTATGATTACTAGTCAGACAGTGTCACATAAGAGGTGGCTATCAGACTTTGGACTTCTATTTATGAAGCACCTGTATAGTTTTAATAGATTCAAAGTTCAGCTACACTACAAGCTACATTCACACACTTGATTTTTACCACTGTGCACTTTGAGCTCTTCTTCCATTCCACGTACGCACATACTGCCGAGTGCATCAGAGTATTGAAAACTGACAAAACTGAACATTTGGTTGTCCTGTTTACTTTTTCCTTTGATAAAAGAAGTGCCGATTTCATTAACAATGATGCGGACTGTAGAAAAACTTCTATTACATCTGCATTAAACTGAATGATATTTGACATTTGAGAACTTCGACTTTCTTCTTACACTTGAAAACCTCCATTAAAAAAGGTGTCTGCTATATCCAGATTTAAGGACAACCTAAAAAAATAAAATATTTACAGACTACAGCTTCTCAAATGTGTTTTCGGTCTCTACAATAGGCCGCATAAATGATCAGATTCCTATAATGTTCCCTCTGCATGCATCTGGAGCCTGAAACACTCGACCACACACACACACACACACACCTTTACTGTCATTAGTCATGTGTTTTAAAACTTTGTGAAATATATGAATCTGAAAGAATTCTGAGGATTATACAGATTAAAATTTACAGATATTAAGCTAACTGTGGCTTCTTTTACTCGTAATGCACTTTTTAAAAAGCACCACATGTATCGTTCTGGTGTGTCTCCAGTTATTCACAGTACTTTCAACTCTCTAGTGAAAGTAATCCTCCTAAACTTACTCAAAATGCAGACAATTTGTGTCAAAATGGAGATTAAAAATTGAGAAAACATAAGTAAGCCTGCCAACCCAGACGACCGACCTTTCTTAAGTGTCAACATACAATAAGAGGGCCTTGTGGCATTATGTACGCACACACATACAGGTTGTCCTGTGTGTGCTGAGACACATCTCAGTCACGCTGGATTTATGGCTTCTGTTGGGATCAGTCCAACAGTGTATGACTCTGCCAACTTTCACTCATGTCACCTCAGGGGAGTCGTCTGAGCAGAACAACAGGTGTGGAACCTGCAGCTTTACCATCAACCCAAAATACTCACCACAGTTTTAGCTTCTTGAGTCCAAAAACCACTGTGCTGGGTTAGCAGCCTTGAACATGGTAGATAAATATACAATCCCCCCTCCCTCCACACACATACACGGCACTGAACTCTTATGAAGACACAGGGCCTTCACAAAACCATGTTCATTGCTTTAATTTCTGTGGATCAAAATGCAGAAAAATATTACCGCTGCATCTTTAAGTACACACAAGCAGTGACCCCTCTGATGTACTCATAAGTCAGAGGAGGGTTTAAGCCCCTGTGCCTGCGTCAGGGTGCATATGTATTCTTGTCATAGATGTGCCATGTACTGTCCGTGTCCTTTAAGGTACTCCAGGCACAAACTGTGATTTTTCTTTTTTGCTCCTTCAGTGTCACCTCAGTGTATCAGCAGGTATCAAATTACTCACTCACTCCACTAAAGATGAGAGCATTCCTGGAAATGTTGTGCAAGGGCCCACAGCTTCCTGATATATTTTGTAAGGATTTTCTGTATGAAGCAGCAGTCACATAAGCGAATTACGGCTATAATTTCAAGCTATGAGTAAATATAGGAAGTAGTGGGAGCTAAAAGAAAAAAAAGCTAGGTTTACAGCAACTTATATGTAAAACGAAAAGGCTAAATTAACTGTAAGCATAAATAAAGGCTGTCAATTTTAAGATTCCGTAATTACGTTCAAAACTATTTCAAGAAGGCCTGTGGTCAGTGTTTAAACAATATAACTAATCTCCCTGTCATGAGCAAGCGCTAGCATCTTAGCCTATGTAGCCTGTGCTAAAGGCTTTGAGGCCTAATAGCTCAGCTATCGATATAGCTTAGCTTAGTTTCCACTGGGAAAAAAATTCAGTGGTGGTTTTACCCCAAAACCCGTGTGGTGTTTAAAGATACTCACAATCCAGATGTTTCTTTTTCGGGCCCATTATTTCGTGCGTGGTGGCCTTGCATACTGTTTTCGACACGGCGGATCCCGTTACACTGTGCTGGGCTGCAGTTATCCTGTCCGTAATGCTCTGCCCCGACATCTTCGCTTCCAGTCAGTGCAACAAAAGGCTGTCAAAATATGAGGCTCGTCTGGGTTTGCCTTCAGATATGAGCTCGTACGAAAACAATAACAACAGCAAAAAATTAATAAACCCTCCACCTCCTCCTACACCGCTACCTCACCGGACCCCCCCGCTTCACCCAGCTTGGTGGAAATGAAAATCAGAACTAAGGCTATGGCAGGCGCAGACCGAGGGAGGGCGGAATAATAAAGACAAGCGAAAAATGACAACAACAATAAAAAAAAAATGTTCGGTAGTTTATGTATTGTTGTGCCGCTCGGCTCCGTCCAGAATCAGTCAGTTTTTAAGGATGCCGTGATTGCAAGGTCCACTCGCTGACTCACTCGACCCGGATCTCAGCCTCCCTCTCATCCCGATGTGGCACACCAGATCCCTGCGTCTCTCCGCTCGCCTGCCCGCCTGCCTGCCTCCGCCGCTCCTCCTTCTCCTCCGCCTCCTCCCGCCGATGTCGCCGCCGCCACCGTCGGTCGGCTTTACAAGCTAGGACTGAAAAAGAGACCACTGAGGAGGGGAAATGGCGGGCCTGCTTTCCTCTTTTCTGTTATGAAGTGGGGAAAAATACTTATACACGACACACTGTGCTGCAGATCCTGAGTCAGATTTGCCTCCTTAGACACGCCACTAGGTCCGCTGCCGTACAGGTGTGTACAAACTGATCGCAGACCAGCTGAAATAAAGCAGATAGGTTCAGTCAGTGAGGCCTGGATGTCGAGATGAAGCCTGTATTTTGATTGAGGACAGGAGTGTGCAGTGAGAGTTGGACTTTTGTGTTTTCAATATGTACACACTTCAAAGGAATTACTAATACTGAGTTTGAAAAATACATGTGATTTTAATTTATTTAAAAAAAATTTAATGGCCAGTAGGATAAGCAGACCTCCCATTTACATATTTTTCCTGATTTAAACTTAAATGTAGTTTCCTGTTTCGTTTTGGTGTGAAAAGAAGAAGTGGATAGAATTTTATTTTCTCAGAAACTGTTATTATTCCCTGTAAATAATAACGATCAAGTTCCAGTGTGTAAAATGTGTGATTGCATTAGCAAAAGTGTGGCTTTGGTTTGCTAGAGCAAGCATTTTCCCCAGGAATGGCTGTGAGGCACAATGAGCCCAAGGCTTCATGGTAGGTTGAACGGGTGGTTTATCTTACTCCAGAACACAGAGACTGAACAGCTTTAAACTTGTTATGATAACTTCCTCCAGTCCTTGAGAAATTCCCATTATCACTCCTGAGTGACAATCGCCTCATTTATCTGTCTGGTCAACGTGGACTTGTCGCTAAGGCTAGCCATCCTGTCTCCTTAACAGGGGTTTGTTATTTACACACATCCTCAACCTTTACAGTGAAACATACTGAACTAAATAACATCAGTAAATCATAACAGTAAGTAAGGTTGCAACATTATTAAGAAATGAAGAAAAATTCTACACAAATATCCAATCCAACTTTATATATAGCGCACTTTAAAACAACATGGTTGACCAAAGTGCTTTCCATTAAAAAACAGTGATAAAAATTAAAAACCATACAAGATATTTAGTAGTTCACATGTAGTATTATTCAGTTCATTTTTATTTTATTTTCTGTGCCAATTCATAACAACAACCGCCCCAGGTGCTTTCATATTGAAAGGCAGAGTCCTCCAGAAGAACCAGGCTCAAGGAGGGACCACGCCATCTGCTGTGACTGGTTGGTGGAGAGAAAGGAGAGTGGGAGGAGATGAGGACAGAACACAAACTGTGGGGGAGAGTAGATGAAAGTGAATGGCATGCAGATGTGCTATAACCAACAGGAATGAAAAGAGAGTTGTGGAGAAGTGCTCAGTGCATGATGGGAGGTCCCTCAGCAGCCTGAGCTTAAAGGAGCATAACTAGGGGATTGTTCTAGGCCACCTTATCCAGCCCTAACTATAAACTTTATCAGAAAGGAAAGTCTTAAGCTTAATCTTAAAAATAGAGAGGGTGTCTGTCTCCTGAACCCAAACTAAGAGCTGGTTCCATTTGGACAGGGGCCTGATAGCTGAAGGCTACCATGCTATTTTTGGAAACTTCAGTAAGCCTGCACACTGAGAGTGAAGTGTTTTCTTATGGGATAATACAGTCCTACAAGGTCTTTAAGATATGACACGGCCTGATCATTCAGGACTTTTGTATGTATCTCTCTTTCTACACCCTGTTAGTTCTCTCACTGTAGCATTCTGTAGTTATTGAGGAGTCACAAATGTGTGAACTAGTTTTTCAACATCCCTCTGAGACAGAGCTCTAATGTTGGTAGCAATATACAGATGAAAAAAGGCATTTGTGGATGTTTATTTGGTTTATGTTGAAGGACAAAAAAGGTCCCTAAAAGTAGCACTGTAGGCCCAGGTAATGTCATCAGTACAACACCTTCACTTTTATCACAAACCCTGACTCACTCTCCCTGCTTTCCTGTCTACTCTTCACTGTGCCATCTAATAAAGGCAAAAAGGCACTAGTAATAATATTTGTAGTAATAGTAGATGGATAATATAGATGATACAAAACTAACTAATAGTTTTGCCTTCATAAATAAAACTGACATAAATGACTGAGTACCATTTGCATAGCAGTGGAAATGTATACAGGGTTTAATAATAATATAATATGTATAATGTAAAAATTACTGGGTCTAGAATATAACCCTGTAGAACTGCATGAATTGTGTGTGTGAAAGAGATTATCAGTTACATGAACAAACTAGACTCTAACTACTGTTGTAACTTGTTGTGCCAATTTTGTACATCACTCTCAATCAATTAAATGTCAGAAATCACTTCACTATCTTAGGCCATAATGAGGATGGACTCTAGATCCTGGCTGAAATTCTTCAGCTAGAGCATTACTTTGCAAATAATCATATAGCTTACCACAACTCTTATAAGTGATCATTTTCAAAATAAAAGAAAGGAAATCAGTCTGTAATTAGCTAAGACACTTGGATCAAGTAAAGGGTTTGTAAATAATGTTTTAATTGGATTATAACCGTGTCATATGTAGCCTACTGATAAAGGTGAACTGATCATATTTAAAATTGTGGCAGTGGTTAATTGTAAGACTTCTGTGAGCAGTTGTTATGCCATCTCAGATAAAATAAGGAGAGCAGACAGGGGCTCCCCACCATTTTTCCTAATCTGGATACCAGCATATATGTCTTTCTCAGTAAGTCCTTTTTTGAAATTTTGAATAGATAAAAAGGTTTGCTGTCATGACAAGCAGGCAGTTAATAGTGCATGCCGAAAGTACAGTGAAATTGCACAAAAGTGTCATTCAATAAAAGACTTCAACATTTATTAGATAATTAATTATTAATATTTTCATTTAAAGTTAAAAAGCTAAAAAAAAAAAAAGGGTTACCCTGCATTCACTTTACTGACTTGAAAAATGTTCATAAACCAAAAGCATTCACTGTTTTTACAACTAGGTTGATGTGTACAGAAGCTGTTCATTTTAGGTAGTGTTGTTTACACTGTTGAGTTTGGAAAGGAAACATTCATTCTGGTCCAGTAAAAATGTCAAAATCGTGACTTCAGACTTAATACTGTGTCTGTCTTTGAAATGAATTGGTCGGGTATTTTTTGTACACAGACGTAAAAATGGCAAACATATATTTTTTTGAATTACCTGAAATGTTTGATAACAGTGTACTGAGATGCCTCACGTAGTCTGAAAGACGCTAGTATTTTCATAACCTTTAATAAAGTGTCCTTACAACAGAGTCAGTATTTTCTTTTAGGCAGTGTGACCTTTTTCCAGTGTGACTCTCATCATTCATTTATGATAAACAGATTGCTCACTCTGAGATAAACATGTAAATATGTTCCAGTGGTCAGAGGTTAACAGTAATTTCCTGCTGACCATAATCCTCACTGTCTTACATGTAAGTTTAGGTGTTTTCTTCTCTGGATGCTAGTTATAAGAGTTCAGACACCATGATACATGGCCCTGTTCATAGTACTTTTCTGTGAGATGGGTGGTGGGTTGAAGCATTGTCCTTTTATATAGTAAGATGTCAATGAGGAAACATTTCAGCCCTCAAGCATCAAAGCTATTTAAATGACTAAAATGAATAAATGTGATCATTTAAGGCCCCATTATACTATAATGTTTCTATTTTTCACAGCACAGAAACTGCCCCCATAGAGATGGTAATTGACCTCAGACCTCACATACTAACGTAAGTCACTAATAAGGTTGCTGTCCTCATTTTAAGCACAACCTTTGACACAGCTGATAATGCACTCTTCACTGGGCAGGTTTTTCTGATAATGTTCTCAAATAATTCCAATGCTTCATCACCTGTAGAGATCAAGTATCAAACATACATGTCATTTTATGCGGTGTACCACTGGATAGAATTCTGGGCCCACTGCATTTTTCATTAAACATGGCGGCTTTATGGCAGATAGTGCTGGGAATAGGGAAACATGGCTATCTTTAACCTAAATTAACAGTCAGATGACTGCAAATGTTTTAGTAAAAACTTAATGAGCATAAAATGGAAATGATTTTAATTGGCCTGAAAGCCAAATGCAATCAGCTCATAAGTTAGAGAGATTAGCTGACAAGGTATAACCACAAGTTAGGGATCTTTGAGTTATTTTAAGATTCTAACTTAAATATTGCCAATATGTGACTCCTTCCACATCTCTGAAAAACATGTTCATACATTCATCTCTAGCTTACTGGACTACTGCATCGAAGTTTTACTGGATTTCTTTAAAATACTATCAATAGGGTGCAGTTTATGCAGTAGTCTACTGCAAGATTATTAAGTTAAATGAGTAACAAAGAGCACATGAGTTCAGTTTTAGCAGAGCTACACTGGCATCCAATATCCTGCACTTGATTTTAAAGCACTCTTACTTGGATATATAATCTTAAATCATCTTGGATCATCTTACATTTCTCACAGTCTGACACTTTACATTACAAAAACACATTTTAATTGACTTTTAATTAGTGTTTTGACTTTAATAAATTGATTTGTTGTGCTTTTCATTATTCCTCTGTACAGCTGTACCTGCTGGTGATTTAATCCATGTTCAGAGATGCAGAGGATAAGCATATTTTTTCAGTAATATCATATCAGCTTCCTGCTTCAATTACTTCCATGTTTGTTTGTTTCCATATACCTGTGACAGATATTGAAAAAAATGTTCTGATATGTTTAATTATGGTTTCCAATGATTTTTATTTAAAAAGGAGTTAACCCAACTTTTCTTTGATCTAAGTATGAAATATCTGCCTCAAGGTGTCTGCAGCAGTATATTTTGTTACTCTTGGCCTCTTAGCCATTGTTCAATATAAACCATTTTAATAGATTTAAAGTGATGTAGCTATTAAGTAATGTACAATAGTCAAAACATAAACGTAAGTAAAATGTAAGATTTGTAATTGCTTATAGCATTTGGGTTTGGATGTGCTGAGGTCTATCCTAAAGGCAGTCCTAGTCACATCAGAGGGCAACATGCTAACATGGACCACTCTCTGGGGCCTTGCAGGCCATTAAAGCTGGGTCATGTGGTCACTCTTGTCTCTTCCATCCATCCACTCTGATTCAACCTCATTTCCTGCAACAACTCCAAACACGACAAACATGCACACTGTTTGTGTTTCTGTGATTTCCACAGTACCTCTTTGCTTTGTGTTGGAGTTTTAATAAACTAAGCAAATCTGTCACATCCTTTGAGCAACATTTTGACAGCAGGGTTTTTTTCCCATTAGACAGCCTGATTCAACATTAAACTGATGAGATTTTTTTTGTTTTGTTATAGACTTGATATTTCATGTGTTTATTGACATTATTTATTGAAATTCACTTGCAACGTTCTGCAAGAATGAATCTATTCAATCTACATTTGTAGACGGGAGATGAGAAATCGATCAAATGAGAAAAGAAAACCACAAATAGATGAATATAATAAAGGTAATAAAGGGGTTGCATCATTAGAGTTTGTTTGCTTCATGGAAATAGGACATTTTCATGTACCTCCTTCATACTGCACTTTATCTTGGTCCAGTCCAGTTCCATTTCTTTTGGATAACCAGAAGAATATTTAATAATCCTGAAAGTCAATAATCACTGTTATTTACTCCCATTACTGCAGTCTAGAGCTCATTTTCAGCAATCTCCCTAAAATGTTGTTTTTAGGAAGAGAGACTTCTGTCCAGATGCTCTGTGCCTCGAGAATCAACAATTCCCTCTGGCTTCTTTCACTGACATTTGGGATAAAAATATAAATCTTACTTTGATTAATGGAAATCTGGTCTTATCTTGCAGAAATATTGTGTTTGTTTTCATTTACTATTTAATGAATATGCTTAAAATGTTGAGAAGACCATATATCAAACTCCATATCTAGCAATGATGCTGTAAAGTTGTCTATCAATGTTGCACCTATGAAAGCTGTAAGTTACCCTGAATGCTAAATACAAGAAATGAAATGTTTTTGGTAACTTATTTTACCTTTAAAAAAGTCAGAACCAAGACTGAGAGCTCTGTAGCACATATGTCATTCGAAGATAAATATATTTTCTAATCCAAATTCAGGTTCAAATTCAATTCTTAGGAGGCACAGGGCTGACAAAGAAGGAAGAAAGAAATCAGCATGAGAAATCGGATTATTTTATTAGAAATAAATACAGTGAAAAATGTGGAAAATTATTTAATGTGAGTAAGTGGTCAAGGTGACCAGGGCTGGTGCCACCCCATTCCCTATCTGGTCACACCTCTGTATAGATTATCCGTGTTGCTGTGAAAGACTAGACTCACAAAAATGATTTAGGAGGCACCAATGTTTTCTTGTTGATTGTAAGTATAGTATCACAGCTTGAGCAGTTAAGAATGTGGATGCACGGATTATTACTATTATATTAGAACAGCAAAAAATCCCTGAATTTTCTTCAAAAGTGACTTAGTGGAGCTCTAAATGTGCTTAACTTTGTGTTTAGAAAAACAAATAAGTATATGTGTAGTTTCCAATTACCTGGGTTCTGAGTCTGTACATATACTATAAAAAAGTGCTTTTCTTTATGATCATTTTGTGTTGTATGCAAAGGAACTCTTTATAATATTCGACTTGTATTGTTTTGCTCATCTTTGCTTTTTTAACAAGTTTTTACCTGTAGTTGCTGTGCAAAATTATTATTATTATCATTACTATGTTCAGTACTACAGGACTGTGTTCCCACAACAACAACATAAAGCTAATGATATTTCTGGTTTGCACTAGCAAAATCTTTAAATATGAGTACCTTTAATATATACACACTGTGCTGTGTTTAAAACATCTCCTGCTCTCCCCTACTTCTCATGTGTCTCAGTTACTCACTACTCTGGGCCTAATCATGCATGCCACTGATTACACAGAAACCTTTAAAATACTAAACGCAATCTTTTGACCAACTCACACAATAAAACTCATAACAACATAAAAATCTGATAATATCTGGAAACTGGGCATAACTAAAAGGGAGACTGGATAGTCCCTTTCACACATTTTTATTCAAATGAGCATTTATCTATATGCAGTGCGCCACAGAGACCACTGGGGAGCAGCACAGAGCCATGATTCTGACCAAACATGAAGTCTGTAGTGTTGGTGTTTAAGGATTTTGTATGCCTGGTAAATGATGAATTGTTTTAACCACATAAAATTCAAATTTATGACTAATTAATGTGGCTGAACTTCATTAATACGTATAATAACAGGACGGATTACTTAGGTCTTCCCTTCAGTTTCACTGTGATGTATATCAATGTGCTTTATATTAATGACTGATTATGAAATAAGCTTGATGTTTAATCTGGAATATCTCCTGAATTAAATTATGTTTTGGGGTATTTACAAGTGGAAACATAAATAAAAGACTAAAAAAGACCTGCACTTTCCTCTGAGTGATATCCTTGACAAGGTCATGATGGTGGAAAGTAGTGCTCCTCACATATTGTTCTCTAAATATGGGGTTGAGATTCATATGTAAACAATAATTCATCCTGGAGTTATCCCACCCCACTGGGGACTTTTCCCATTTTCAGCCAAACAAAGGAAACGGACAAAAGCCTCTGTAAACATATCCTCACATAAAAACTTGCCGTCAGTGAGATGACTTCCACAGACAAGCTCTTAATCATCTGTATTAGCAGAGAGTTATAAATAATCATTGGCTAGTTTCTTTCTTTCTTTTTTTCATCTGTACTATAAGTCACGTTTTTAATCATGCATTATGAACCTGTCCATCTGCTGTTGTCAAAAAATAAAGATTTTTCCTGGCTTTGGCAAACATTACTCACCGAGGATCAAATCGCAGCAGGGCCTTTGATGAAGGCTTCACTTTCCTGCCTGCGTTAAAACTGGAGCATCAGATTACAGCCGCACTCTCACAGGTTTTGTGCTTCAGCCCAGATTGTGTGATTTAGATGTCTGTTTGTTGAGTCTGGGTGTTTCAGGCTGATCAGATAGACGCGGCTCTATCAGGCAGATCTAAGTTTGGCAGGTGGTCCCGAGCCATTAAAAGTTTCTGGACATGGTGACCTGAAGAAATCATTCGCAAAGCTCATGAGGGCTGCACAGAAAATCGTGGTTTTATGGCAAGGATCAGAAAGTTCATTGATGTTTAACAAAGAGTGATTTTGATGCCAGATTTGAAAACCAGCCACCATGTATTTCCACACACTGGTGAGAGATATTTCGTTTAATCTTGCATCTTTAAGAAAGAATTGTACTGAACGCACAGTGTACTGGCTAAATAGGTCATCTGCTGGGTGGGATTTGTAACAAAACACAAAAAAAAGCAGGATACGTGGGCATCTGATCTTGTTTTGCTCAGAATTCATATTGTATTTCAGCACTACCTTATCAGAAAGGCAGGGGGGGGATAGCAAACACGTGCAGCAAGCTGTGTAGGGCTGTGAGTCTGGATCTGACACATAAAACCACAGAGCAGGATGTGCCTGAACCAGGTGACATACATTACATGTCTTAGACGACAGTAACAATATTAGGGGCAGGAAGGGAATAACAATCAAAGCATATAATGTTTCAATGAGCTCATGCAAAAAAAGCTTGAATGAATAAATCTAATGCTTTGATATACAGTCAGTAAAAAAAAAAAAGTATACTCTTTATTTGTGTCAGGACAGTACAGCAAATCACTCTGGTCCTAAGCAGGTGTAAAAATAGGTAACTACAACACCCGATGAACTACAAAATATGACATATTACAACGTGTCATCATTTGTTTAATAAAAACTGAAACAAAATGCCAAAGCAGGGGATAAAAAACTGAGGACACGCTTACTGTTTCCATATGAATTAAAAGGGTGCCAGGTGCTGGTAATTAAATGCAACTGATTAATTGCTCACCAGTGAATCTGAGCACCTCTATAAAAGCAGAAGTTTTGGTTTGTTGGTCTGGAGCATTCAGGTGTGGGCTAGCAAAATGCCAAGAAGGAAAGATATCAGCAGTGATCTTACAGCAGCGATCAATCAGGGAGTGGTTATAAGGTCATTACCAAACTATTTAAAGTCCATCATTCTACAAGTGAGAAAGATTATTCACAATCGGAAAACACTGAAGAGTGTTGCCAATCTTGACAGCAGTGAACATCCCAGCAAACTGACCCCAAGGTCAGACCGTACAATGCTCAAAGAAAGTTCATGACAGTGCAATTCAAAAAAGACTGAACAAGTGTGGTTCGTTTGGAAGGGTTTCTAAAATAAAAAAGCATGGCAGTAGAGCTTTGATTTGCAAAGCTATAGCTGGAACAATGGACAGACAAGAAACACAAGTGGAGATGTTTGGATATAGTGTATCGAACCACGTTTAGTGAAAGCCAAACAGCAGATCGGGCACGATGGTGTAGGGGTGATTTAGGCGTGTTTTGAAGCTACAGAACCTGGGAATCGTGCAGCGATTGAGTCGACAATGAACACCTCTGTATACCAAAGTATTCTAGTGTCAAATGTGAGGCCATCTGTGTGACAGCTAATCCTTGGCTGAAAATGGGTCATGCAAAAGGCCAATGATCCCAAGCACAGCAGCAAATCTACACAAAGAATTGCTGAAAAAGAAAAGAATCAAGGTTTTGCAAACCTCGGTGAACTGAAGTCATGTTGTAAAGAAGAGTGGGCCAAAATTCCTCTACATCGATGTGAGAGACTGATAAAGTCAAACAGAAGCAAAAAAATATCATTGAACGTTATTGCTGCTTCTACAAGCTATTGGATCATAGGGATGTATTTAGTTATTCACACAATGCATCTTAATTTTGTTTTTGTTTTTATTATGAGATATGAAACATATGAATTTCCCTCTGGGATCAATAAAGTTATTCTCATTCTTATTGTTATTAAAGAACTAGCTGCACAGTGTAATATGTCATGTTGCTCTCAGTTTGTATTTACTTTGATGATTTACTTTACCATGACTGTGTATGCATATTTCTTATTAAATGTAGTCTATTATAATTTTACCCAGACCATTAGATTGATACAAATCAAAAATAATACCTGGACAAAATATTTATTTTTCCACATAATCGTTTTTTATTTTTTATTTTTTTTGTGAAACTCAGTTTGTAGTAGTCAAGGATTTATTTAAAGGCTCTTAAAACTAAAAATGTAAAAACTACAATTAAAAATACTGCCAGAGCCAGAGAACAGTCAGAGAGTTTCAGAGTTGTGGACAGTGGGCAGAGAGGGGAGATCCGAGAAGCGAGAGCGGGGCTGACGTGCAGTGATTGCATGCATTGGTTTGCTTGGCCGGGAATTGAACACTTGATGCTCACGGCATTTGGGCTCAGGTGATATGACCACAGGTCAATCACACAGTTCTCTTTATTTAAACAAAACAATAAAATCATCCCTGGAGTAACATTGAAATGATCTATGTTACCACACGGTATGCCATCAACACAACTTCCCTTTCCATTTGTGATGCCAGGACATCCCAGATATCTCCACTCAGGACTCAGGCCACTAATGGTAAATAATTTCGAATTTCTATAGCATTTTTCTACTCAGAGCACTCAAAGTACTTTTTTTCTTTTTTACCACAGGCCACATTCATGCTGCACTTTATCCTATGCCTTCAAGCACTTTCCAACTATCATGCACACTCTGTGGGCAACTTGGAGGCTAGAACACTTCGACATGCAGACCGGGTAGACTGGTGGATGTTGTTAGCATGAAAAGAGGGTATTGAAATGATTGATTTACCCATCGAAAAGCTTGTGACTAATATGCTTCCAAGAATTTGTATCCAAAATATTTTTTCAAAGTGTTTCTGAGACTCCAGGACAAGTAATGTCCTGTTTAGAACATTTCTGTTTCAGGGAACTGCACGAGCATGAATTTTATAAGCAACTTTCAGCAATCTTAAGCATGTGACTGTTTCAAGGCCCTTCAGACACCACTGAAGGTGCTTTAATTCCACATCTGTTTGTTTGTCATTACTCAGAGAAAGGAATGAGGACAGCAGGGTACAGTTTATTTATTTATTTTATTTCTGCTCATCTAAAAAGCAATGAAACTATTTGCTTTGAGATATTTGGCCCTTTTTTTCCTCTACAGGAAAGACACAGATGGAAAAGAAATAATATGAAGGAAAAATAGAAAATTGTTGTCACTTTGTTCATAAACTACAGCAAACCAGACTTACATTGATTGTCTGACAAATGAGTCACAAATTGGATTAATTTTTAAGCAATTTCTTCTCTGTGCCTTGTTCATAGGTATTTTACAGTCTGCCAATAATCCAATATACCAACTTTCCTATTAACCAATTCCATGAATGCATCAAAACCGAGCATTCTGAAAAATATGGCACATATTGTAAAGCTTATTGAGTTCCTTTATTTATATCCACATAAACATTAGGACAAAGTGAGCTGCATATTTGCACAGAGTGAAATGTTCCTCGATCACGGTGAAAATGGGCAGATCTGCTGCCAATACCCACTAAACACCAAATCCAATAATCAAAATGTTTCCCAAAAAATGCTGTAGTTACAGCTGTCGTGAAAAATTATACATATTTTAAGTTGTTTTTCCATATTTATGACCCATTTGTATAAATTCATGCTTTCCACAGGCTTGGACTGAGCTCAGCAGCATCACAGAAGACTTCAGCAACACTCTCTTACACCTCTTTAAATTTGAGTAGATCATTTTAAAAGGTCAAGGAACTTCAGAAGAAGAAGTTTTTTTTGTGTTATGCTACAAGTGCGACATAATAATGTTTTGTTAGATGGACTGCAGTAAAATCCAAGGTGAGCGGGTTATCTCGAGGCAGAGAAACACGGCATAAAAGCACATGCTAGGGTCCACTTTTTCCTTCTGCAATGCTGAAAGCACTGTGCCGTAGCTGTACCACTGAATGCCTTTACTCTAAGTGATGTCTTGTGCATCACAATTACCCACACACAGCCCTGCATCAGACCGTGAGTTGACTTTTATGTTGATGTGAATGTGGGCCGCAGCAGGAGCCGATGACAGCTTAATTCCTGAGCTGGGCCCCCCCTGCTGAGGCTCACCGTTTGTGTGATCTGACAGACAGAGATCAGACTGTGGAGAGATGAGTGGAAACCCTCTGAGTACGCT
Organism: Haplochromis burtoni; assembly: GCF_018398535.1. Taxonomy (NCBI): domain Eukaryota; kingdom Metazoa; phylum Chordata; class Actinopteri; order Cichliformes; family Cichlidae; genus Haplochromis; species Haplochromis burtoni. The sequence goes on from NW_024582577.1 coordinate 624,973, forward strand.
CAGGTTTCTTGGCATGGTGAAAAGATTTGTCCAGTCCATTCAGATCTGATGGAGTTTCCCATATTCTGCACCGCAGCTGGTTTTTGTCGAGGTATCTTTGTCATCTGTGCACACACAAGAGATACATGTGAGGCTGACGCTGTGTTTAGTTTAGGTACTCTGTGCCACTAGAGCTGCATGCCACAGAGTTGAACTTTTCTCTCATCGCTAACCAGGTGAAGAGGGGTTCCAGCCAATTACTTTGGAAAAGGCAGGAGACAGGTAAACAGGTGTGGAAAAATAATAGATGTGGGGGTGGACCGAGGGGGGGTTGTGGGGTTGGGGGGGTGGGATGAAATGAGCCGCAAAGAGGGGTGACCTCAGTTTAAAAGGGGTTGGGTAATGGAGGCATTAGGCCAACATGAGCAACTGAGGTAAAAGGGTGCAGGGGGAGCAGAACAAGAAGGATTAGGGGACGTGGGGAAAGAAGGCTGAACTACTTTGATAGAGGTCAAACCGTGGAGCAGTCAGGAAACAACAGGCATTGTTTTTGAACATCTAATTTTGAGATAAGTGCTGTTTCTTAACACGTACCTGAGGAATGTGGCTAATGCAGTGGTGACCTTCTGAAGATGACAGCGGACAAACCTCTCTTAGGCGCGGAAATGACACGAATGGGTTTTATCTTCCTGCTCCTGAGTAACGCCGCGTCAGTCTCCACACAGTTTAATGGATACAACTGCGATGCCAACTACCACAGCAGGTTTCCAGGTGAGAATCCTCCCCAGCAGGTTCTCTCTTTGCCGTCCACACACGTCTGCCAACAGGTGTGGAACACGGTAGATCTATGAGCAGCAAAAGTAGCAGCCACATTAAAATGAGCACAAATAGTTCTGGTAGGTTGAAGCTTTTTTTACTGATGGCGTTTCTAATAACATTTATTTCCTTATTGAGAGTTAATATTGAGGACGATAAAGTTATATCTTTATACTTAGATAGATCATCAAAATACCTTTCTACCTATCTAAGCTGGAAGCTTCATTTATAGTTAAAAAAACATGTGAACCACATAAATAATTTAATGCATCGAATATTTTAATTACAATGTTTATGGCCCTATTATGACAAACATTTCCTGGATACAGACATTTTGAGGCAATCTCCTGCTATGATCTACAAAATTACACTAGATTGATTTACCTGATTGATTTTGCCTCCACAGAGCTCGGTTAGTAATTTCATACTTTAAAATTCCTGTACAAAAGTGAATAAAAGTCTTAATTAGAAAAATGTGTAACTTCTGCCTTGCATGAACCGGCATGTCTTGATTTTTATCTTGATTTCAAATATTACATTGCCAACTTTTCTCTCTGAACCTTCGTCTCCCGCCTTCCTCCAGGTGAAAGGGACATCAGCGTGTACTGCGGGGTTCAGACCATCACTTTGAAGATCAACTTCTGTCCTGTTCTCTTCTCCGGCTACACCGACGCAGATTTGGCCCTCAACGGCCATCACAGCGAAGCCCAGTGTCGCGGCTTCATCAACAACAACACTTTCCCCACAGCACTTCTGTTCAGCATCAGCCTCAGCACTTTGGAGGCCTGCGGCAACAGTCTGGTGGTAAAGAATACTCGAGCACTGCGCATGGCTTTATTCTAATCAATAATCAGCTTCATCATGTTGTGTATTGACGTTGGAGCAAAGTGACTGGCTGATGTTTCTCTCTGCAGGTCAGCACAGCCTACGGGCCCACTGCCTATGGGAACATGTCTCTTGTACAAATTGGGAATATATCAGGCTACATCGACACCCCTGACCCACCAACTATAATCAGCTATCTGCCTGGTTTGTTGTATAAATTCAGTTGCAGCTACCCGCTGGAGTACCTGGTCAATAACTCACAGCTGGCATCGTGAGTTTCTGCCAAAGCATCCATCAGTGTCCAAAAGAGAGCTGCACCTTGCAGGAGTTGCTTTACAGAGTTAATCCTGAAAGGCTGGCTTTAAGATATATTCATTTAATTAGATTCACTTATAGCTTTCAAAAACGGTGCTAACAATTAAATTCCCAGTTTAAAAGCTTCAGTGACTTTGTGCCTCACAGTATTTTTTCAAACCATTAATTTTATTATTCACATCTATTATTCACATATATTATTCTCTGACCTTCGTAAATCAGACAAGTATATAAATAAAAGCGCAGCTGATTTATAACTGTACTAAATCGAAACCTCTGCTCCCGAAATGTTATTTATTAAGCCAAGGCTCACAAAGGCTCCGTCTCTCCACAGATCCTCTGCAGCTGTGTCTGTCAAAGACAGCAACGGTACTTTTGTGAGCACGCTCAGTATGATCCTGTACAACGTGAGTACAAAGCAGCGCTGGAATAAAAATATATTTCCATTTCTAGCTTAAGAGGTGCAGAGGAATTCATATGAAACAAAATAGACATTAGAACTGGCACATGACTGGATGCGCATGTTTGGTTTGTTTTTAGTGCCTCAGTTCGATGTTCATATAACATCTTTTAATGTCTTTTAATTATCAGTGCTGAGTATTTTCACTGTTTCCAACTAACTCCATGAAAACAACAAAAGTTGGTTTTCTGTAATAGCCCATGTATTTTTCCACCAACAACAATATTCCACAAAAGGTTTGCGATGTAATCCTGTTTAAAATCACACTGCTTAGAATACTCTGTACTTACTTTAAACAACATAATCACCGTGTTGCATATAATTGTGCTCCTTCTTTAACAATTAATGTCACATATGCTTGTTTGGCTACAGACCTGTGCAAAAATTGCTCTGGACAGCAGAAAAATAGCAAAACTATAGAATAACACCAGCTATGTAAAGACTGATTCAGTGTCTTCATTTGCTTTATGCCACGTTTTGAGTGAATAATCAACTTTTCTTTTTCTTTTTTCTCCAGGATTCAGCATACAATCAGCCTCTCTCTATCCCCATGGCTGGACTGGCTCTGAAAACCAGAGTATTTGCTGCTGTGAAAGCCACAAACTTAGACAAACGGTACCGCACAAAACCCAGCTATTCACTATTGAATTTCCATAATTTTCACGTCATAGATGTGCAAGACTCTTTACCATAACAAACCTATTACTGCAGCAGAAAGGATATTTTAAATATAGTTCTCCACAGCATCTTTCCCGCTATCATTTTTACAGATTTACTCCTCTTTTCTTTGCTTTGCCTACATTCATTATGCTATTATGTTATTATTCTTCATGAAGGCGCCAGGCTGCAGTTTTCTCATGTGCAGTTGGATCTCTATCCTCCATCCCATCTCACAGTTTTGTCTCTTTGCAGGTGGAACATTTTGATGGACTACTGTTACACAACCCCCTCAGGGAATCCTAATGATGAACTCCGCTATGACCTTTTCTTTGGGTAAATCTTGCGTTTTTTTTCTGCTTCAAGATAATGACTCGATACCACAAAAGGGAGTCATTACCTATTCAAGTTCTCCACATGGCTTATCCTCATTGAATGCCACGTTTTCTCTTCCTAAAGAGTTCTTAAGGGTACTCATAGACATTAAATCTAGCATTTCTGCTGGGTCTGCTTCCATACAGTTGCTATAAAGATCCCCAGACGACAGTTTTGGAGAACGGGAAGAGCCAGATGGGCCGTTTTTCCTTTGAGGTTTTCCGTTTTGTTAAACACAGGCACCAGAAGATGTCGACTGTGTTTTTGCACTGCGTCACCAAGCTTTGCCGGGCCGATGACTGCATCATGTTAATGCCTGTAAGAGTGAAAATCTCCGTTTGTGACTCACCACCTGTTTCCTCACCTCACTGAGGACTGAAATCTGACGATGTGATTGGCAGATCTGTGGGCGGCGGCGCAAAAGGGAAGAGGAGACCCCTGATTCCATGGCAGCAGCATCAGGGAACGCCATCCTCTCTGCCGGTCCAATCATCACCAGGAGTGGTATGAACTATAAACCCACTTTTACTGGAATAGTTTTGAGAGACATGCTGCTTTGCTTTCATGCTGAGAGTGCAGCAATCCAGTCAAAATAAGAAGCAACAGCCTGAAATGTCAAACTGCTAATTTAAAGCTGATTTCAATTAGGACTGCTGAAGTAAAAATGAATCCAATAAGCGCTTTAAAAATTGCTTTACAGATGAAACTCCTGTCAACAACTCCCAGCTCGGTAAGTGCCATTATGCAATGTTGTGAAACATAAAAGTGTTGTAAACTATCATGACAGCAGATTCCCTTTGAAATGACTGTTTACAGCAAACCCTCTTCTGTTCCTGCAAGGGAAAGACTCGGGCTCAGCTCGTGGTAAAAACCTCATCCGAGAGCTTGTTTTCAGTTTCTTTCCCTTTCCATCTTCCAGCCTCTGGAGATCTCTCCCATTCAATGAACCCAGTGACCAGTGCTCTGATCTCAGGTGTGGTCATCCTGAGTGTGGTCAGTGTGTGCTTCTTCCTGCTGTTGCTCCGCTTCCTGCTGAAGCCCCGCCCCCCAGCGACAACAGCAGCCTCAGGTGTTTGGAATCCAAGCTTTAAATAAACATCTGCATGTTGTGCAACATGTGTATCATTTAAGGTGTTGTATATTTATTGCGTTCAGTACCTCAGAATGTTTCATCTTTTGTGGGTTTGCATAATAATCGTGTTTAGAAAATGTTGCATTTAATGACTCCATATTTTTAACAAGCGTGTTTTTTCTCTTTCTTTCCATTTTTGTAACCAGTATATGTATCAAATCACAGATTAGAGACGCCATTGTTTTTTTGGTCTTTGTTTTCCTGTGAAATGTTATAGTATTCAAACCCTGTACAATATCAAAAGGAAATAGTGAGTGAATTCAAGCAGGTGGATTTCTTGATCTGTTTTTGAATTCAGCTTCCAGTTTCTGTTTGCATTCAAGTTTTAAATATACGTTTGTGGTGGATATAAATTCTGATTTTAAAATAAAAACAGTAAAACTAAAAAAAAAAGACAAGTAAAATAATCATTTTAAGATTAAAAAAAAAAGTGTCTACTTTATTTGGCCTGAGTGTTTGAGGTTTCGGTGCGCTCTAACCTGTTCCTAGGATTATGCTCTTCTGGACAGAGACCGATGATGTTGCCCCTGGGATCTGCTGGAGACACTGTTCAAGTTTCTGGGTTACAGCTCCTAATACTCCTACTGGGACCACTCAGTCCCTGACACTTCTTTATTTTCTCATGCTCCCTCTAACTGCTGTTGCTATCTGCTGGAAATTCCACATGTATCAAAACTGTGGTTTATATATGTGTATGCATGTGTGTGTGTCCTGTGTGCGTTTGTGTCTGTGTTATGCATCTCCAATGATTAGCTGTTGATGTCTGATGTTGCCTGAAACTGAATATATGTAGCTTTGCTTTGTTTGAAAGTAAATAGATCACTTAAAGAGCACTTCTGAAGCTAAGAATTCACTCTGAAGTATAAGAGACTTGTTTTTTCAAACGCACACTAACAGAAATTTTAAACCACAACCAGATAGATACAGATTACCTTTCGACAGGCTAGCTGCATTTTTTTTTCAGTCTTAGCTCTTCTTGACTGTCATTTCACAAAATCGTCACCAAAGATATACAAAAGTGATATTTACCTCCTCATCTCTCTACTTCTGTTGAACTACTTCTGTGATAAGCAACCCATCTATGATCAGCTGATAATAATGCAGGTTCACTCACTCACCTCTCTCAAAGCTCTGAGGATTTAAATTTATTTTAGTTTAAAACAATTCCTAAAACATTGATGAAGCCCGTGAAAATGAAACAATCTATTACATCTGAGGGATTAAGCATGTACGTCTGTGTATATGGACATTCTGACACTTTTCATGAGCAGTAAATTTATTACTAATTAGATAACTAGTTGACTATAGCCAATGCTGACCTTGGTCTGAACATCTGTGTATCCATGGGTTTGAACAATACAAACATAGAAAAAAAAAGTATAAAAAATATGTGTGTGTATCTGTGTCGGGATTGTGTGTGTGTGTGGCAAAAAATGTGGCCTTGGATACAGTCAGAACAGCCACAAATGTGGTAATGAGTATTCACCTGTGTTTATAATAGAATTCAGTGGACATACTGATGGGCTTATTATGGTCTATCACTGATTTATCAGCACCAGTGTGCAGACATTGTATTATTTTTAAATAACGCAGGAAAATGCACTATGGGTATTTCAGAGAAAGTAAAATGATATGAATTTAAGACAGAATATAGCTGATCTATTTATATTAGATTTCTTTGAATTGGCCCCCCAAAAACAGAATAATCAGGGTCTACCTTATTTGTAAATCACAAACGTGTCAGATACAGCGATCAAGGTCAAGCTCATAAATGGGTGTGGTCCTACCCTTGAGTACTTCCCAATAAATGAGCTAAAACTGGTGTAATCCAATCACACAATGATCTCTAGTTCACTGTTTCCTCCTTAATATCTTATGTTTTTATAAATGTTGCTTATATGTGTGAAGTAAAGATAATATTTTTGATATACTGCAGGTCTCAACAGAATCTTTTCCACTATCACTTTTACATATTTACTTCTTTTTTCTTTGTTTTGCCTACATTCATTATGCCATTATGTTATTATTCTACATGAAGGCGCCAGTCTGCAGCATTCTCATGTGCAGTTGGATCTCTATCCTTCATCCCATCTCACAGTTTTGTCTCTTTGCAGGTGCAGCATCTTGATGGATTACTGTTACACAGACCCCTCAGGGAATCCTAATGATGAACTCCGTTATGACCTTTTCTTTGGATAAATCCTGCCTTTTTCCCCCCTTCAAGATAATGACTCGATAAACCACAAAAGGGAGTCATTATCTATTCAACTTCTCCACATGGCTTACCCTCATGAATGCTTCTTCTTTCTTCTTCATAAGGCATAAACCCATCAGCTTCTTTGCGACCACCTGCCTAATATTGTGTGGGTCCACCTCGCGCCTCCAGAACAGCTGTGATCCATCAGGGTATGGACACAGGACCGTTGGGGGTGTCCTGTGGTCATGGAACTTGGGTCCTCTGGGATACAAGTCTCTATGGATTAGGTCTGGGGAGTTTGAAGACTAGGCTGGTGCTCTGAGTTCCTGTTTTTACGGTATAGCATCCTGATAAGGTAGGCTGCTGCTCTGGAGTGGTATCATTGCCTCACTCATAAGTGAGTGTTTTGGTGGGTAGTACATGGCAAAGTAATATTAATGTTTCAGAGCATAGTGTTGTAATGAGAGGGTCAGATTTGTGTGTTGTAGTAGTAATCATCACTGTGGACACAAGTGCTTGTCCAATAGAAATATAAAGCTACAGTCAGTAGCCATTTAACTGAAGCTACAGACTGTGCTTTCGTTCAGCTGTTCATCCACCAGCACTTCCAGTTCTCTGATAGATCTAAACTTGTGTAAAAACTAAAACCAGGGGTTGACATATTTTAATTACCTGAAGTACATTTTAAAAACTTTTAAAAAACAGATAATCTCAGTTCTCCAGGCTTCTCGAAGGACATCCTGAGGTCTTCTTTGAACTCACTGTTGATCCTCTCTCCTGAGCTCGTCTGTACATATTGATGATGATTTGAACTAAAATTTTCTAAATTGCACTCATCACTCCATAAGACCTGCTGTCACTGATTTTCAGTCCAGTTCTTCTGTAATTTTCTGTACTTTTCTCCCTTCTTGCCAGCCACTCTTCCCACTGAGACCATTTCTTCAACAAACAGTAGATGGATCAATTTAGAAGCCAGATGCATCTTTCAGGTCCTGTGTCAGGTATTTGCTGGATTTTTTCCTATTTTTTAAGAACATGACTTTCAGATGTTGCTCATCTCCTGTAGTTAGTTTGTCAGGCCTGCCACTTCTTATTTTGTCCTCCAGTTTTCTCAGTTTTTTAAAGATACACTGCACACCATGCAGAGATGTGCCAACGGGTCTTTGGGAATCAAGTTGTTAGAGCAAAAACACTATTTTATGTCTGTCAAACTGTGTTATCTTTGGTATTTTTTGGAGCTTCGGCTAAAGGAATGGGAACAAATTATGTGTTTTTGTAACCACCTGCTAGTAACAAAGTGCCTTAAGACACAGTTTAAAATGAGTTGTTTACTAAGTTGTCTGTTATGTGTAGACACAACAGGTTCATCCCTTAGTTTGGTGCCTTTTTTATACTTGAATTAATAATAGGTTCGTGAGGATATTCCATAATACTGGATGAAGAGAACAACAATTATTAATCAGAAATACTCAAATTCGCTAATCTAGTGAATTTTGATGTTTATTGAGTTATACATAATTAGTTCAACCTACTTCCTGAAAATATAGTTTTTTTCCTTCACATTTTTGCTCAAAGTTACATTTAAAACATCCCTGTATCTGTACAAAACTCAAAAGATGTTGCATGTGTGTATGTGGAGTGAAGTAGTGGAACAGAATGAGCACAGAACATGTCCCAGCATGACTCCGTTTAAAATGCAGTGCAAAGTTTTTGCAGGAGGAAGCAGGGCTTTCAGTGTATGTGTGTGTATATCTGTAAATATGTGCATCTCTTGATGTGTACTGAGGGTATAAAACCAAATACATGTAACAAATTTTAAGGTATGATTTAATAAAGCATACAGCACAAACAGGAAGAACAGGATTATATATTAATAGTGGGTTTAACCAATCATCCACTTTCTCTCCTTTTTGCACAGGTTGTTTATTAAGATTATTATGATAACATTTTTTGTATCTTTTGTTTAATTTTTTTCTTGTTCTTCTATTATTTTAACATGTTTAAAATAATTCCACAGCAATTAATACTCAGCAGGTTAGTTTTAAATGGCTTAACAACCACATGAAAATAATCAGGTACAGGGACTGAATTTAAAATGAGTGAAAAAGAAGCAAAGATCCAGAGAAAAACCTTGAAGGACCTTCAGAAAGCCTGGAAAACTATTGTTCAAGAACACTTTAAAAAACGAGTCTGGCTCCTTCGAACAAAATACTAAGAAATGAGGGGCGACTCAGTATCTTTGCACAGTATACATGGTGCCATGTTCCTATGAAACTAGCAAAATAAAATAAATCTGTGGGGAATTTAAACAAGCATGTGAAGTTACTGGCAATGTTCCCTCTAATTTTTCATGTGTCTGAGTGAACACACAAACTCCCTGAGCGATCCCTTGGACCACTGTGAGCAACATCAGACGTGAGCACTGTGGTCACGCCAGCATCGAATCCATCCAAGTTACATGGTTTATTAAAATAATCAAATTACAGCATTTATGTTAGACTACTTTTAATTAACTGCTTTATCCCACTTATAATGAAAATTTAAAAAATTCTTGTTCATGACTTATGTAGTATGTTAACACTGGAAGTAAAAATAACTTGAACTCCAATTTTGAAAACAAAGCTTTCTTTTTCTTTTTCGTTTCTTTTTTTTTTATATATATAAAGCTCTGACTTGTATTATGAGTCTGTGGTCTGGGAGAGAGTCCTGTAACTCTCTGTCTGCAAAATACAGTATATAATGACCAATGTTGGGCAATTAATTATATAGTTACTTCTTCAAAAAAGTAACAGAGTTTTGCAAACAGGTTTTTTGCAGCTGTTGACCTAAAAAATGCAGCCAAGGGTTTTTTTTTTAATAAACATTTTAAACTATTTACAGAACAATCAGCTGTTCTGCATCAAATTTGATGCCACACAAATTAATTCTGCCACTCCAAAAAATAATGTCTGTCCACTATGAGATAAAGGAGAACAACAGCCTGATACCTGCAGGCCTGACAACAGGAGATGTATCACTCCTGTAACACCTGTAACATTCATTTTTGGTGTTGTCTTTGCTCACAGGCGTTGAGTGCTTTTGAGCGTTTTCCTCATAAAACGCAGTTTTTACCGTTTCTTCCCGCAGTAAATATAAACAATGATAATATTCAGGAAGAAAACCAAACATTGCATCTAATTTTATCATAACTCTGGTTTTACGTGGCCTATCAACACAATTTAAAAACTGGTATAAAGTCCACACTTTTTCCGGCAGTTGTTCCATCTGTCCTACCCTTCACGACTTCATGACTAAAAACAGGAATGTTCTTATTGTCTTCTTCGCTATTAGCATCTATCTGGGAATTTTCCTCATGTTGTGACCTTGCAGGTTTCCAGTCTCATGGAAATGAGCAAAATACAAGGTACTGCCAGGGCTCATTTGACGACCGCCAGAATTAATCTCTCAGATTTTTTGCAGTATTGATTTTCCTTTTCGGTGACCTACGTGAATGTCTGCTGGCAGCAGCGGAATCTCACGTGTCGCGCTCTGAGGCTGTGTTTGTGATCTGTACGGCTCAGCTGCATTCACCGCTCTTTATCACCCTAATCCCTCATTTCAACAGCCATTTTGTGATGTATTCAGCAACTACAATGTCTGCAGATAACTGTATGAGATGAGTAAATGCTATCATCCCCCTCTCAGTTTACCATCAGTGATAATTGATTAAGCCCACCTCCTAAAATGGAAATGAGGCTGAGATACGGCTTTGAATTTTGAAGCCAAGTTCAGGTGAGTCATGAGCGAAAAAAATGTATTTAGAAAAGATCTGGGGAATATAAATAAGGGAGTGCACTGGCGAGAGGACGGCGAAGAAAGCAAAGAAAGACTCTTTTTGCATGTTTAAGCAATAATATGTCCTTCCTGTCTGTGCAACGTGGTTTCCACACTAAGTATATAGCATTGAACCAAAGACTGACAAAAGACACCCATCGATCATCTCGACTATGATCACAGCGTTCTCTTCCCAGGTGGCTCGCCTTACAAGATCTCATGTCTAAATGTCCTTTATTTATTTATTATTTATATTTTCAATTTAAGTTTTAAAAATGATTTTAAAGATGAAACACCCACAAAGCTGATAAATGTCTCTTACTTCTGTCTTATGACTCAACCTAACTGATGTGGGTGCTAATAATGACAACTCACGAGAATTTAAAGCGACTACAAAAGATCCTCTGTGACATTCTCCTCTAATTAAAGCTAATTCAGATAACACAGAAGAATACAGGTTCTCTTTTTTCTATTGTGTTTCAGATCCCAGCAGATCAGAAACCAAACATCTTTATTTTAGTTCCATACGAGGGAGCACAGGGCCTGTGCAAAGGAATACAGCCTTATGGACATTATTTAAACATGTAACTTTAAAGGCCAGTGCGCTGGGTTTCATCATTAGCCTCTAGGAAACGACCACAGAACCGGAGAAAGTGAACTGCTTGCACAAACTAATGCAATCCCTGGCTTTGACCTCGTTTCCGTTGAATCCCGAAGCAGTGTTGAGACCACAAAACAGTCGGCTACCAGCTATACACAGCTTTATACATTGTTATCATAAATAAGCAAGGAGATAGCAGGTGTAGGATCCAGGCAACGATGTCTATTTGATTGACAGCTGTGGATTAAGCATCTATTTTTAAGTGTGAATCACCTTTGTGCACTTACAGAGGTTTTCCAGATTGTGCTGGATATTCAGTGCATGAATTTGCTCTTTTCATATCATCTCTGTTTGCTGAAGCTTTTTCACAAAACTTCATAGAAGGCAGAGTGGTGAGATGGCTTTATTAATCCCCCTCGTCCCAATATCCCCGTGCACTTGTGGCAAAGGTGGCCTTAGCCAATCTGCAAGTAGATAAAATATAGTAGTAGATAAATAGCAGATAAAATATACATATACCTCCAGTAATGTTGCACCTCAATTAGATGGTTTTGGTAACCATCAACAAGCTTCTGGCTCAATATTTCACCACTCTTCTTGTCACAATTGGTAGAGCGTTTAAATAGCAATTTTTAAATAGGACTGGGGTTGTAACTTTGGGAAGGCCATCCCTGAAGCTTTATGTTAGCGTGCTTTAGCCATTCCAAAACCAGTTTTGATGTGTGTTTGGGATCATCGTCCTGCTGGACAGCCAAGTTTCTACCATCTAGCTGTTAATTTGAGGAGAAGTTGAAGAGCTTTGAGGTAGTTCTCCTTCTTCAATATTCCATCCACAAACAGTCCCAGAGCATGATGCTGCTACCACCATGTTTGAAACAACTGATGCGGTGTTTCAAACAAGCCAGTTGTTATTGTGATCAAATAGCGCCACCTTTGTTGCATCTGACCTAAAATCTTTCTCCAGAAAGCATTTGGCTTGTCCAAGTTGGCAGTTGCAAATTTCAGTAGTATCTATTTTGGAGCTATTTTTAGTGCTTGCAGAGGCTGCTGAACTTCACCTGATTGTTTTGCCTCCTGAAGTGAATACGGCTTCTCATGAAAACCCATGTTACAAGTTCCCAACATTCCTTAAAACAGGCTCACCTCCTCCACTGATTTACTTATTTCACCAAGGAGCTTGATGCCATCACCAGCCTTCATCACCTGCCTGCCCACTCTCTGCCACCATGTTGTTTTACAGGACTTCCACCCACAGACCAGAGACTCAGCTCGGCTCGAGCCCGGACCTCTCTAAATAAGGCATCTTCTTTCTTTCATTCTCTGACAATGTTCGCATTTTGACCTGGGCCTGAAATAACCTTGCTCCTCCTCTCTCACAGATACAGGCTTCATGCTGCCCACTGGTTCACCAAGTTAATTCACTCAATGTACAATAAACAGTTAAAAGAAATTATCAAAAGCCTGGAATTACTTTGATATTCATGCCTGCGAGTGGATGTAAACCTCTGACCACAACTGTATTTACACCACAGTGAAAGTTTACTAATCGTGAACCACATCCAGGACCATATGCTGGACACCTCAGTGACACCTCCTGTTCTAACATTCAGAATCAGAATACTTTATTGATCCCTAGAGGAAATTATGTTGGTTACAGTGCTCCAGTACAAACAGTAACAAAAACAGACAATACAAGGAGTAAGAAATAGCACAATATATACAATGCATACATATCACTTACTAATAAATATCTGAATAAGAAAGAAGAGCGTGTGCAAAAAGGGTGTAGCTATTGCAGTATACAGTGTGTTAGGTGGATGAGTTGTACAGGGAGATGGCCACAGGCAAGAATGATTTCCTGTGTCGTTCAGTGGTGCTTTTTGGTAATCTCAGTCTCTCACTGAACGTGCTCCTGTGGCCAGCCAGCACGTCACGGAGTGGGTGGGAGGAATTATCCAACATCGTCTTTATCTTGGACAACATTTGCCTCTCCATCACCACCCTAAGAGAGGCCAGCTCTATCCCCACAACATTGCTGGCCTTGTGGATCAGTTCATTGAGTCTGTTAGCATCAGCAACCCTCAACCTGCTGCCCCGGCTTCCCCATCACAGAAGGAAATGCATTTGGAAGTAACTTCTTGGTGAGTATTGCATCAATGATGTGTCCTAGATTCAAGTCTTAAGGGATGGTGATCATGGAGCTTTCAAACCTGAACAGAGGAGAGTCGGAGCAGATTTAAGGATCTAAAAGGGTATGTGAGTGTTTTGGACTGTGCAAGAGCACTCCAGGAAGAAAAATTCAACCTGACACACACACACACACACACACACACACGCAACTCAAGTCCTGACTTAATATAACAGATGCATGCACCCACCCAGCCAGTCACCCTCCTCTCTGATGAAAATGAGAAAGTTAAGAGAGCTGTTCTACTTCCTTGATGTGATTTCATCACTGCAGCTTGCTGTGTGAGAGATGTTGGCTAACATTTATTTTTTAACCATTTTTTGAAAAAATCATGTTTCTATTAAATAATATAACGGGGGTGGATCCCTCAACCCAAGCATCAGACCACCTTTACACTGAAGACCGCAAGTATTACTACTCCTCTGCTTACCTGCTGGAATATATAATCAATAACAACCAGGTAGATGTGTAAGTGTACAGTTATAAGAACTGGGCTAAAAAAAATGGTCTTCCTTCCTTGTAGGTCCTCTGTTTCTGTGAAAGACGACAATGGGAGCTTCATCGGCAGCCGCAGCATGTCCTTGTGCCGGGTGCCAACCTACACCTCTCACACGCTATACTGTTCTACCTGAGATAAACTGTAACTTTGGGAGATTAATGGCTTGCAGCAGTTCTTTTAATCTTCTCTTCCTTTTCGAGGGTATAAATTACACCACGCCACTTGTCATACCACCTCTGGGCATGGAACTAAAAACAATTGTGCACGTGCAGGTGGCTGCATCCACCATGACATTGCTGTAAGAACCTTAGAGCAACTCTGCAGCCTCTCTTTGTCTGATTTAGACCTGTGTTTATAAAACCTAGAAGTTAATTTACTGAAGTACTGCACCTCAGCACAGCTGTGAAATGCTTTACTTGAGTTATTCAGTTTTATTCTACTTTATACAACTTCTACATTTCACAGGGGAACACTGCATTGTTTACTCTCGCCATTGCACTTAGCTAACTTTTGTATTTTCAGAGTAATATTTTACTACTAGGGCAGCTGTAATTCAATATAAAGTGCATAGAATAAAGCCCAGTATGAATGTGTGCATGAATATGGCTTGTGAGCGAAGAAAAGCTTTGAGTGGTAATAAGACCATAAAAGCATAACATTATTATTACACTATTATTATGTTAGACTGAAGTGGATGGTGCGATTCCTTATAAAAGCCATTGTGTGGCTGTAGGAGCCCATTATAAGTGAAACGTTTTCTCTCTAAGCTGCTTCACTTGGATTCATTTAAGTAACCGTTTGAGGGCCAGACATATTTTAGAGGTAAAATAAGAAGAATAAGAGGTAAAACAAATATATGCAGTGACCCGTTGGCGGGAGAGTACCCCTCATGATGGTAGCAAATAGTCAAAACTACTAAATTTCATTTTGATAGATCAATAAATGTACTGAAATTGTCAGTGCTGGGGTTGCCACTCAAAAAAAGGAAAAAAAAAAAAGCATTTTATATTACTCGTTACTTTTTTCAAAGTTTATGCTGTATATTAATTACATACCTTAGAAAGTAAATTATTACTCTAACTGTTACATTACTCTTACAGTACTGTGTTGGGGTCACCATTCACTCAGCTTGAACATCATTCAGGGTTCTTGGCTAGCTTTTTGTTAGCATGCTGTCTGTGGAGATGCTCAGTGAGAGCTGAAGGTGTGTTAGCCATGTTATGCAGGTGCGTCTGTGTGTTGCCATTGCACTTTTATCTTTTCGTGCAGTAAAAATAAAACTAATATCCACATCTCCACTCCTCAAAAGCTGGAGATCACTCAACATTTTCCTCCATTAGAGAAACAAAGTGAAATCAGTTGATTGTGGCGGAAGCACAGAGAAAGGAAATATATTTGTTTGATTTTTTTCTCTTTCTGTTTTCTCTGCACCTTTAGTGGGATTTGGAATGCCAACATTTTTGTTACTTTGTCGGTAATAGAGTGTTTTTACATTTTTTGCATTTTATGCGTCTTAATACTTTATTCAGCTCCGGAGTTAAAATGTTGCTGCCAAGATTTCATAACTAAAGTAAACTAATAATAACTAATAATGAACAACAGCTCACAAGGGATCGCAAAATTACAATTAGCGGAAATGATTCATGCCTTAAATGAAAAAAAAAAAGAAGACTAAGTTTACATGACTTGAGAGGTACTTTCAGCTGCTCCCTTATTTCCCAGAGGTTCACTACTGCAGATGGATCCACATATTTGATTTGGCACACATTTTATACCGGATGCCCTTCCCGATACAAGCATCCCATTTATCTGGGCTGGGAACAAGCACTGGGAGTACACTATCTTCTAAGGATAGAAGGCTTGTGTTTCCTTCCAGTCTTAAACTGGGGATCCTTCATGTATAATAATAATGGATTGCATTTATATTTCGTTTTTCGGGGCCCTCAAAGTGCTTTAGAGTTCCACTATTCATTCACTCTCACATTCACACACTGGTGGAGGCAAGCTACAGTTGTAGCCACAGCTACCCTGGGATAGACTGACAGAAGCGAGGCTGCCATATCGCACCATCGGCCCCTCTGGCCATCACCAGTAGGCGGCAGGTGAAGTGGCTTGCCCAAGGACACAAGTAACAACCAAGCCTGTCCGAGCCGGGGCTCGAACCGGCAACCTTCCGGTTACAAGCTGAACTGCCAACTCTTTGAGCCACGATCGCCCTGCTGTGGTTGTGTTGTGTTGCTCACTACACTCAAAACGTACTCTACTTATTATTCTCTTCCAGCAAACACATCAAGAGACCTGATTATAAATATGTCTTTGACAATAAACATGCAGAAAAATATATTAGCTATAATGGCAACAGGGCAAAATACAGCAGTAATTTGAATACAACTGCAAAACATCATTATTCTGAGTGGTTCAAATCCAGTTACGTGCTAGGATTGCCCAATGCAAGTTAGCCAATCATTTTTTCAGTTTTCATTTTAATGTATGTTAATTCACTCAAAACATACCTCAGCAGGAACCTCTGCTTCTATCCTGCAGCCATTCAGGATTTACTAAGACTTTAACTTAATCTCTTTTAATTGTGCAGTTATCTTTAAGCCTTATTTAGCTGTTTTTTTTTCAAGCAGAAGCAAAAGGCAAGACTGAAGGATTATTTATATCTTTCATTTACAGTAAGCGTTCAATTTCAGTTATAGTATAGCCTGTATATAAAACAGGGACGTAGCCACTGTGGAACTCATTGGTGTGTGAAACTGAGTGGATAATTTTTTTCCATCTTGATGTTTTGATAGTGGACAAGAAATCATTGTTTGGTACGGACTTGACAATCTGTCATGTAACCAGCGTGAGGCAGGCAGAGAGTGGACAGAATGTAAAACTAAAAACCAGCTTTAAAAAAAAATACAACAAAAGGCAAAATATAAAACCTAAGCGGGACAGGAACGGACAGACAGACTGCACCATGAGAGAGAACAGAGGGGGATGCAGACAATATTTACACAGGGGGGTGATTAAGGGAAGAGGAGACACATGGGAACACAGCTGAACTGAATCATAACTAACGAGACAGGGGAAGCAAAAATAAAACAGGAAATAACACACACACACACACTGAGGTTTTGGAATGGCTAACAGCCTACTACAGATAACTGTGAAGTGTTTGAGTTTTTTTCAAGTGTTGACATTATTCAGACACTTTAACATATAATGAGTAAAAATAATGTATACTTTACAGTCAGTTTTGGCAGTGGCATAAAGTTTGTTTTACATGCACTTTTGATTCTTCAGTTTTTATTTGTTGTTTTTGCACATTTTTACGACGCAGTGAATAATAATCATGAGGGTTTCATAGGTTTTGACCTCTTTTATTGGCAAATTAAAAAAACAAACAAACTTTGTTTCAGCCGTGGTGCCATTCCCAAAACTTTTAGCCACACTATAGAAGAAACTTGCTGGCTGTCCACGACCATTATATGGTGGCCCTGAAAGGTTAAACGCACTTCAACACCAGCAAGTACAAAAATGCACAAACAAACACCAGAAAAACTCATAAAACGACTCACAAAACACAAATGAAGAGAGAAAAGCTGCAGAGGTGGCAAGCTAACAGTTAATGGCTAATAGCAATTTGCTTCTTAAAGGTGTCTCAGTCCTTTGCGTGTTTTTGTTTTGTTGTGTTTTTGTAGCATTTTTCTCTTTGCTGGTGTTTTCTTGGTGCTGGTGCATTTGACCTCTCAGGGCCACCGTACCATCATGGGCTACAAAGGGTTATGGCTTAGCCTACAAGGGGTCTTCATTCCTTCTGTTGCCTCTAACACTAACTATAATTTATTTATTTTATAGAATAAGACCTGAAACTACAGATTGAGACCGTGAACTCTTTAGCGGAGTCTTTATGAGTCTTGAGTGAGTGTTTTTCTACACAGTCGCCTTATCTTTGCATCCAGAGGAGTCTCCCCCTGCTGGTTAGCAGATTTATTGGCCTCACTTGTTAGACTCAGAATATACATTTACATTTTTAATGCAATCTGTGGATGTTGGCAATGCATTCTGAAGAAGGTGAATAAGTTGTTTGAAAAAGAAAAGAGTCTCCAATCATTAGACTGTCTGAGGATATCACCTGTAACCTGGAATCTCTGACCCAATTCTTTCTCTACAGGTATCTTTTTCTTCTTGTTTGGTACAACGCCTCCATCTCCATCCTGTGGAACTGGCTCCCTTTTCGTAACTTGAATTTCTTTCATTCCTCTAAGATTTGATAATGAGCTGTGTTTCTGAGTCCAGCAGCTACTTAAAAATTTACACATGCCTTCAGGTTTTTTCTTCCTTCTGTGTAATAAGCAAAGCACAGCTACCTAAATCCTAAGGGAGCTGTAGTCTTAATTTTATCTCCCTCCCATTCATTAATACAGTGCCTGTAGCTACCTGTGTTAGGTGTAATTGGGACACTTGCAAGCTTCACCTTTTATTGAAAGGTGCTCCATTGATGAGCTGACTACCACGCTGGAGAATGAAGATAGCCAGAAGGCTCGCTTCTGCTTCCCAGTGTTCCACTTCATTGAGCAACAGAATGAGACCATCTCCACCTGCTATCTGCACTGCATCACCCGACTCTGTGAGTGCACTTCCTGCAGCACCTTCAAGGTAGGAGGGTAGCGTATGAATTTCAAGCAGAAATCTCCAATTCAGGCCAGATCCCCAGCTCATATCTCCACATATGGTCTGATCCACAGCAATGCCAGAGGAAGAGGTGGAGCATGAGGAGCACAGGGAGCACAGTGGTCCAGGAGGGCATCGCCGAGCCGTCTGTGCTCACAGTGGCTATAAGAACCGTATGTTTGTCTTTCTTTTTTTGCAGATTTCAGACGGTGCATTTAAAAGCGATCCTCAAATACGCCACAGAGACATGAATAACATTCGGGTGGTAGAGCTCTGTATCATTAAAGGCTCAGTTTGACGTTTTGAGAAATGCTGTTCACCTCCTTGCTCAAAGTTTAATGAGAAGACATACTACGCTCACCCATTTTTTATGTTGAACTGAGCTAACGATCTGCACATACACTGTGACTGTACAAGTTTAACACTGGTATCGATACTCTGATCCGCCTCCAGCACTGAGCTGGATGCCTGTTGAGGGGCCTAAATGGAGAAAAAATAACAATGACTATAAAACAAAACACAGAAAATCATTCACAGAATTCATTATGAGCAAAGGAGAACAGATAAAAGGTTATAAAACCTATGATAAGGACGAATAGTCTGACTCCTACCTTCAATCAGTGTTTCGCTTTTGGCAAATGTGTAGTTTGAAACATGGCAAAAAAAGAATAGAAGCTCATTACACCTTTATGATATTTCTTCTGGTTTCCCTTTTCTCCTGTAATTTAATTTTTCTCTCCAATATTTTGATAATTATAATATTGTGTCTCTCATAATGAAATATTGATGTTTCCCATCTTTCTTGCAGCCATTCTCTCCAAAGAAGAGGCTAAGTGTGTTATGTATTAACTCGACACCAATGAGAGCAGCTATTCACAAAGTTTTTTACTAATTAGATTCCTCCAGAAATGAAAGGACTTTCTTATCTGCAGCGAGTCATGTCATCGTCTCTTGTCTGCTGAAATAAAAGCACCCCACAATGGCGTCCCTCTCATTTGTGCACAGCGCTGTCTGGTGGACGGTCTGATGGAAAGGGCGCATCTTTTGCCCTGGGAATGGTCGCTGCTCTACTCACTGTGGCACGGCTGGTAGCCATTTTGATGGTGGCATCTTTTTTTTTTATTGAAAATTGAAGCGGCTGAGCTAGCAGCAGGACATAATATTGATGAACAGAGGTCAGTGCAGGGTAAACGACATGATGAGTTTGACAGGGTGACATTCACATACGAGTGGAGGTGTGTAATGTATATATGTAAGACTTAATCAAAGTGATTGATTGGAGCACTCGCTCAATCCTTCAGAGTATTTCGAGCTATGAAAGGTGAAGTCTGAGTAATTGTCAAAAGACAGAAAGAAGCTCAGCTATCATCATTTTTGTGAAACATACTTGTTTGAGGAAGAGGGTGGAGTAATGAATGTAATATCTTTTGGTTCATCACTGAGTTTTAGCAGCATTGTTATCTGAATTCAACAAACCCTTCTTTTTTCCAGAGGCTTTAAGTTAAACTACTCAACTGGTCATTAACACAAATGTCGAATCAGCCAATCACATGGCAGCAACTTATGTAGACATCATCAAGATGACCTGCTGAAGTTCAAGGCTAGCAACAGAAGGAGGAAGAAAGGTGAGCGATTTTGAATGTGGCATGGTTGTTGGCACCAGATGGGTTGATCCAATATTTGAGGAGAATGACCCGACTGCTTCAAACTGATAGGAAGGTACAGTAACTCAAACAGCTCATTATAACCAGGATGTGCAAAAGAGCATCTCTGAATGTAGAAAATGTCAAACCTTGAAGCAGATGGGCTGCAGCAGCAGAAGACCACACCTCGTGGCACTCCTGTCAGCTGAGAACAGGAACCTGAGGCTACAATTCACATGGGGACAGAAGACTGAAAACATGTTTCCAAGTCTAATTAGTTTTATTTCTGCTGTGACATTCAGATGGCAGGATCAGAATTTGGCCTAAAGATCATAAAAACTTGGATTCGTCCTGCCTTGCTTCAACGCCTGTGGCTGCTGGTGGTGTAATGATGTGGGGGATATTTTCTTGACACACTCTGGAATTCTTAGTACCAACTCAGCATCGTTTAAACGCCATCCCTTCATGACCACAGTGTGTGCATCTTCTGCTGGCTGCTTTCTGCTCCCTGCACGATAATGTGTCATCTCAAATCATGTCAAACTGGTTTCTTGAACATGACACTGAGTTCACTGTACTCGAATGGCTAGTCCCAATCCGGTAGAGCAACTTTGGGACATGGTGAAACTGGAGATTTGCATCATGAATATGTTGCTGACACATCTGCACCAACTGTGTGATGCTATCATGTTAATATGGACCAAAATATCTGAGGAATGTTTCCAGTACTTCATTGAATCTATGAGATAAGGAATTAAGGCAGCTCTAAAAGCAAAAGTGGGTCCAACCCAGTACTAGCAAGGTATACAGCGAGTATATCTTCAGCACACAGACATTTCCTGGCAACAAAGTGAATAAACATATTTTTCCATAATGTGAGGGGGTCCCTCTACTATTTATCTGGCATTGCAAAAAAACAGAAAAGGCGGCTATAAGTTAGCATTGCTACATTCCTGTCTCGCATTTAATTTGCCTTACTGTCAACATGCAAATAATCTTTGATTTAAACACTCGGCTTCTTGTTTATTTGGCGAACAGTTCATAAATAAAAGTCTACACGACTGGAACACGGACGACACGCAGTGAACTGCACATGATGTATTTCTAATAATCTTCTAATTCCAAACCTGCATGTGATGGTTTTACACTCAGCATAGATTCGCTCACGCAAGCCAGCTCTGATGCACTGCTAAATAAGTACAACGTTACATTCCAGACTACAAGGGATAATTAAATGATAAAAGTATCGCACAAAAGAGAAGAAGTGGGCATATATGGTTATTTATCAGCTGTTTCTATGGTGTATTCCTGAAAAAAATTAATTTAGTTATACTTGCAATACAGTATCTTCAGAAGTTGATTTGTTACTGATGTGTATATTTGAGTCAATTTTCCATGCATGGATTATTACTATTAAAGCTCACAGTGTTATCGGAGGCATACGATAGAAGTGCTGTGTTAGACTGCATCTTACGGTCTGCATGAAACAATTCCTGACATACAAGAAGGCTTTGGATGTCTTGAGTTCAAGGAAATGAAAAGGATTAATGCATTAAACGGAGTAAAACTGGCACACATACTTTTTGCTGTTTTATAACTGGAGGCATGTGGATCGTACACAAGAAACGAATCCCAGTATTTGAAATTTATGCTTTCAGGAATTTCCTTCGGTCTAACGTTTGATGTGCACCGAAGATAAAAGAAAGTTTGTTTTGAGGTTTGCAGGGTGATGCTTTTGTAATGGTCCACCACTAGAGGGTGTCTAATCACCATTTTTTTTCCGAATCTCTTTTTTTAAGGCTCTACTGTTTACTTGTCAACAGTGCCTTTAATTAATACATTTTGAGCACAGGAATATCCAGGATAGAGGATTTAGATCAGATTAGCCTTCTTAGATCCCCACAATCTTAACTTTTCGCCACATCTCTTAAAAATAAATTATTTTGGCTTTCAGAAAACCAGAGAAATCTACAAGCTCTCTGTTTTTCTGGCCATGATCGGTGAGAGATCGATTTCTGAAAAGTGAAACGTCTTCCCATGTACACCATAAAAAGAACAAGCAAAGCAATCAGCTGACTTGACAAACGATCTAATTAGGAGTTGCAGTATTGTTAAGTAGGCCATGACAAACCTCACGACAAGACGACCCACTTTGAAGCATGAGGGGGATAAATCAGCTGAGCTGGAAGGCAGTGCTCCATTACCACTGCAGTAACTGTATGTTCAGGATAAATCTCCCATTTATGAGTTCCCTGTAATTTAATTAAACCAACAGGGATAAACGTGTGCTCTGTTGCTCTCTAATGGTGTGGACATTAACCTTTGAATCCAGCTGCTTTGCCCTCTAAAATGTTAATAGCCGCGGGGGATGAGCAGCAGCTAGAAATCTGTATTGCACTTCCATATGTTGCTCATGACAATGCACATTTTAATCACCTTTTCTTTAAAGTCATGTTGCAGTGCATCTCTAAAGGGAGTGTTTTTTTGTTGTCTCTCATTCTTTTTGCTAGTTTTGTTTTTTTTAAATCTGTCTGCTGTGCCTGAGGATTTGGGCTCTTTATTATAGACCTTTGCGTTTTGGCCAGTTTTGTCCTCAGCTGAAAGAATAATTGTCCTGTCATTTCCATTCTAATTAATATGCATATGAGTCTGTCTGTAGGCTATACATTAGGCTTAGCAGACAGCGCAATCATAAAAAATTGATGGACCAGCTGCAATTTAGGACGAGAAGACTCGTGCAACATGAAGACTGCTGGAATATGATGACTTTGAATAAACAGTGTCAGAGTCTTGCTAATAGGATGACGTGATGCGTTAATGTGCTAACAGAAAATAAAACTGGATTTCTTTTCTTTTCAAGGCAGAAGAAATATAAAATACTTCAGCAAGATAACACCGGACTGCTGAGGAGGCGAAATCAAACTGGAAGGTCCAGCTGTTCCATTAACCTTTTGTAATGAAGCAGAAGAGATGTGAAACTTGGTGAAATGTAATGTCGAACGTTGAGAGGAAGAAGAACCGTGAGCGAACAGGACAGCAATCCTTTAGCAGTAAATCCTCCGTGTCTTTATATGAATTTTTCAACATCTGAAGAAATACAGTAATTGGGTTTCTTGCTGAGAACTTGATGAACTATTACTCGCATACCTGAACTAACAGCCGTGCTGGGGTTCCTCAGCGTAACAAAATCCACCTATCAGCTTCTCTAATTATACCTTTATGTCTTAATTTGGTTGTGTCATTAAAAATAGTCTTGCACACAATCTCTTGTAAAAACTTAATGGATTTTTTTACCTTTTGTTATCTTTGGAGCCATGCTAATCCCCATTTTCACCAGTCTTTGTGCTCGGCTTAAAGCTAAGCTAACTCCCTGGGCTTCAGCTTAGCAGTAGCTAACAGACAAATGTAACAGTGGTGTCAGTTTAACTGTTTGCACATTTTAGTGGGGTGGTCAACTGGCCTTAAAGGAAGACTTTTTATGCAATCCCATTTTCCAAGATCCCACTGATAATTTGAAAACGGCACTAATATGAAGGTAGCATGGTAACAGCCATAGCTGGAGGAAGGTGTTTCAGGTAGATGGTGCTATGGGGACGACACTATGTGTTATGGTGCAGGCAGGGTTGGGGTGGTTTGTCTCTTTCTAAAGTTTATCTCTGAAAGTCTCAGGTGGAGGGCTACCTTCCTAGACTGCCTGCTCCAGGCGATCTCATCAAGCTCTTGACATTTAGAGGTCAGAAGGCACTGCCGTTCTCCACCTGTTCCGTAAACCAGTTCACCTGGATTCCTACCATCCTGAGAAATTTTGCAATCACCACAGGCCAGTCTTGCCTCAACTGGTCAACTGTTGTGAGTACGTGCAAAGTAAAGCGCTCACCTGCACTCCACCTGCCTGTTTGCTCTCCACCTTCCTGCCTGCTAGCCGTTTACATCTCCAGGGACTCTGTTCAAGAAACAGACAAATACACAGAGTTCACAAATATTGCAAGATGTTCAGCCAGTCTTAACTTCATTCTCTGGCAGGGCTCCTGGTTGCATTCTCGCTAAAAAAAGTAGTCTTCTTGAGCCGGTGACCTGCTTTCCATAAACACTCCTGTTTCTCAGAAAACTTAGTAAAACTGCCATCAGCGTGTTGAGTCTGATTCCTGAGTCCAATTTGAGCTCTCTCTCAGCACTCTCAGCACCCATATAAATAGGAGCTTTATAAGTTATTTATGCTGTGAAATGTACATCAGCTATACATGCTTTCCTTTATGACTGTGGTCAAACACTTTGATGGTAAAAAAAATAAAATATTGGTCTTTGAAAACAGTCATCTAACAAAACATTCAAATAGACACTTTGCACTCACAGGAAAGCCGATAACCATCCACACCTTTACCGTCGTAACTGACAGCGAAGACAGCTCAGCACCTCAGTCTTTAGCATAACACACCCAAACATTGTTATTTCAAGGCAAAACTGGTTGTTATCTGCCGATAACAAGCACGCCACAAAAAACATTCATCACTAACTCTACAGATTTTTTCTAGAAGACGAGACAACGAGAGAAGGATTTCTGTACTCACAATCAAAGTAGGATATTCTATCAGTGATAATAAGTAATTATGATGTAATGGTTATTTAAGGTGACTGTATGATGTTAGAGGCCGAAAAACTGGCATTACTCTAGTGCTGATACTCCAAAATTGCTCTTTTACTTTTTCACTCTTATGGAACTTTTCATTATGTTGGGCTAACAGTGAACTTTAGCTCGGTGCTCACTTGCCAGCAAAGAAATGCATCACACGTGTGTATTGTGGGTGCTGCTGTTATGATGATACTGATGTTCTGCTGGGTTTGGGTGTTTTTCATGTACTTACTGAGAAGTTTTCACTGCCATTTACTTACTGTTTACAATGACTCCAGTGACTACATTGTAGTCAAAGGCATGACTAACCTAAGCAAACATTCAAACCAAACATTGTTCTAACAAACATGAACAACTATCAAGTTCTTGTTCCAGGACCCAAATTAATTTCTCCAGTTGCTTTCTTAAGATTATTGCACAATCACATTTTTATTTTTTACAGCCAGTCTTATCACTATGCATTAGTAATTAGCTTCAACTAAAGACAGACCTAGCATATGTCCCTGTTTCACAGGCCTAGAGACCAGTCAGCAATCCCCTGTCAACCTCTGGACGATAAAACTGGTTGGCAAGTGGTTGCTGGAGGTTGGTGGAAATTTCTAGGCAACGTTGTTTGCAAAGAGGTATATGGTGCTGCTCTGACAACTTCCTTGCAACAGCTTTGACGTGCTAGCAATGTGCTGCTGGAAAATGTTGACCAAATACTCACTGAGTGGCAGTAAAACTTTGTGATGCAAACCAGAAATAGAGAACATTCACCTTCAAAGTAAAAGTTGCACCTTTTGGTGTGTGTGTAAGCCACAACTTTTACTTTGAAACTAAATATTTTCACAATATACAATTACCAGTTCATGCTGCACTTTTTTAGGTTTCACTAATACCCGACTAGTAGTTTAGCAAGTGTTTGCAGACAAGTTGGCATCTTTCATAGGCTTCAGTCACACTACAGCAATCTGCTAGTACCAGACCAATAACAAGAAGGTTTTTGATGCAGCACCTTCTTTGTATCTAGTTGTATTAAGTGAATGCCAGAAATCTTCGCCAGCCGCTGAATGTTCTCTGTTTGGAGTTTGTGTGACACTATACGGTTTTACTACCAGTCGGGGAGTAGTTGGCAACTATTTGCAGACAGGTCAGTGTGTTCCATGCAAAGTATGGACAATTACAGCCACAGACCAAAGAAATCACAAGAAGAGTGTTAGTGAAGCACCCCTACATCTATCCGATTTTATCAAGCAACCACAAGTACCGGTATCCTCCAGCATCCAACTGTTTGGGGAATACATATTTTTTCCCAGCTAACAGTGGTTTCTAGCAAGTTGCTAACTTATTACTAGGCCTTGGTGAATTGAATAAGTCATTTAAAAGCTTTCAGAGTCAGATTTCTCCATTTCTTCTTCTGTTATGTCTCATTTTGACAGCAGCTTCACATTTGATGAACAAATATATGCCGCTGTCATAGCTAGTTTCTCCCAAGTGAGGTCCCTTGCAAAGGCTCTTTCTCTCTTTTTCTTTTCAATCCTTTATTTCATCCAAGCTTGACTATTGCATTAGGGTTTTTTTTTTTTAGAAACAGCAACTCTGTGCTTTCTTGTCTGCAACTTGTCTCCTGACAGGCACAGGCCAGCCCATACAACCCTTGTTTTAGCTTCTTTGCACCGGCTCTTGATAAGTTTTAGAATCAATTTTAAGATTTTATTCTTTGTTTTTAACTCGTGAAATAGACAGACACCTTCATACCTTTCTGACCTTTTAACCAAGTACACTCCTAAAAGCTAATTGAGGTTAACTGACCAGATGCTCTGATTGTACCAAGAGGTAGATCAAAGCATTGAGGAGATCAGGCCTTTGCTGTAGCTGCTTCTAAAGTTTGGGACAGCCAGCCGCTTGAAAGTAGGATCTCAACAACACTTTACATCTTCAAAACCCGTTTGAAAACTCATTTCTATTCTTTGGCATTTAAGCCAAACTGAGTCTTGACAGTTGTTTTTTATCTGTCAGGTTTTTTTGTGCTGCTTTTATTGTTTTATTCTTTTAGTTCTACAGCACTTTGGTCAGCGCTTGTTTTTTTAAAAAAAAGATGTGCATATAAATAAATTGACTTGACTTGACTCACATAATGACAACTTTCTCCTGGTTTACATTACTAAGCTTCAGGTAGTGAACAGACATGAAAATGACAGTCTTATCTAACAATGTATTGATACAATATGTAATAATATAATAATAAACAGTCTAACTCTCTGCAGTAAAGCAAATAGCTTGGTGAAGTGTATTCTTAAGGTATGTCTTTTATTTATTGGCTTATCTTTTTCATGGTTATTAATGTGTAGTTTTGCTGTTCGTGAGATTTAGTTTGAATTATTGTTGCAGGTTTTGTTTGTTTTGTTATTTTTTATGTTTATTCTTGCATTTCTGACTTTGGTTAGAATAGTTGTTCTGTTTTCACCTCACTCGTTCCAGTATTACTATACTATTACTAGTATGCTTTCTTTTTTTTTTCATTTCAAATCCATCTCCGGAGTCTGTGTTTATGTCCTCCGCCTCTGCTACACTCCAAAACATGACATTTAGAGGTCTGTATATGCAGCTAGTTGTTGTATACATTTGACGGAGTAGTCTCCCTCTTTCTTTTGAGATTATGCTACACATCTTGCTATCTCCTGCTTAGCCTTAACAAATAATGTCACCAAATTATGATAAGGTGGTCTGACTTTTTTTCGCTGAGCAAGAATGTGAAGAATCCTTTGATGTTCAGTGGTATAATAAAACCAAGCAAACATGATGTCTTATATCAGCTAAAGTGTATTCTTCAGTGTAATAAAATGAGAATCTAAAAGATATTTCCTAAGATTTTACACAAAATCAAAACATATTTAAAGGTCTTTCCAAAAACGTCAGAGGCTTTAGGGAGCTGCATAAAATCTGATAAACTGATTCAAATCACTTGAGTCAGCATCAGCTGGGGTGAAGACTACAAGTCGAAAAAGAGGGAAAAAAATGTGAGGATGTGCAGTTAGAAAGAAGAGAGCTTACCAAGCCTCTGTAGACCTCTCCTCTTTTCTTGAGACTCGCAGCTCGAGGCTACATGTGCTACTACGAGTGTAACACGCATGGATCTGCTTGTGATTTAAACAAGAACCTGAGGTTTCTTCAGTCTGCAGCTAGTATTTATCTGATACAATGTGAATGCAGCATATGCCCAAGTGTAGCACAGCATCAGTGCAATGTGTCGGGTGTGTGTGGGTCAGTGGCAGTCCAATTAGTGCTGAGAGCCAGACCGGACACACTACTCACTCACTGTTGAGCCTTAAGGGGGTATTGTGGGATAAATCCAGCAACGATCTATGCTGGTGCCCATTTCACCATAAATGTTCTACAAGACCAGATTACTTCCAATCATCGATCGGTGCAAAATATGAGACAAAAAGATAAACCAAAAGCAGTGGGGAAAAGTCTCAGGCGTCATGAAGACAGTTTGATTGGCAGGTAGCTGGAAGCATTATATGTGATCTGTGAGCATGAAAGCTTAAGACTCTTATTAGCATTAATTTTCAAAAGTAAATGTAGAGCTTTAGAGACAGACTTATAAGTCTAGAAAGAAGTGCTTGACGGGTGTAAATTAGGGGATAGAGAGTAAACTTAGAACCAATCACATTCCAGTTAGTTCAGCTCAGTTAAATGCCAACAATAAAATTAGTTGTGAGAACACATTCAAACGAGAACAAGAAAAGTGTGATTCACTCTTATTAAAATTAGTACCAAAATATCTTTTCCGAATGTGTTTCAATCCGAGGATTTGACGAGCTTCTTCGGTTTAAATGAGCGCAATCAGAAACTCTGATTGCCAAAATGAGCAATGGAAAAAAGGTCATGACACAAAGTGGTGGTGATTGTTCACTCGAGCAACATATTTGGACGTTTTAAAGCTAAATGTAACGACTCTGCTATCCTTGAAAAACACTGGAAGCTGAAGAAGCATGTGCTGGTGACTTACCTTGCTTTTGCCTTCAGAGCTACCTCAGCTCTTCTTGAAACACATTCATCAAGGTGTTGGAAACATTACTCTGAGATTTTAGTCCATATTGACATGATAGTTGCTGCTGATTTGTTGGCTGCACATTCATGATGCGAATCTCCCATTCTACCCCAGAGGTGCTCTGTTGGACTGTTGAGACCATTTGAATTAAAAAATTATTGCCATGTACAGGCTCAAATCAAATCAAACCACATCACTTTTATTGTCACATCACATGTGCAGGTACACTGGTACAGTACATGTGAGTGAAATTCTTGTGTGCGAGCTTCACAAGCAAGAGAGGTGTGCAAACATACAATACTATAAGGACAAGCAAAATATAAGAATGGCTAAATCTGAGAGTTATATGAATAAATACATGTACAATATAAGAGTGTATGCATATGACTGAATGTGTATGCTAAATATGTATATCTACGTGTGTGTATATATACACACATATTTGACAAATTAAATAGAGTAAACAATAAAACAAAATATGTAAAATATACAGAGGTTGGTAGTTGGATATTGTGCAAAACAAGTGGCATTTATATACAGTATGGAGTGGATAATGTTGAAGTTCCAGTAGTGAAGCTGAGGTGTCTATGAAGTGTTCAGCAGTCTGATGGCCTGATGGAAGAAGCTGTCTCTCAGTCTGCTGGTACGGGACCGGATGCTGCAGAACCTCCTTCCTGATGGAAGCAGTCTGAACAGTTTATGGCTGGGGTGACTGGAGTCCTTGATGATCCTTCCCGCTTTCCTCAGGCACCGCTTCCTGTAGATGTCCTGGACGGAGGGAAGCTCACCTCCAATTATCAGTTCAAAGCACCGCACTACTCTCTGGAAAGCTTTGCGGTTGTAGGCGGTGCTGTTGCCGTACCAGGTGGTGATGCATCCAGTGAGGATGCTCCTGCAGTTTCCTGTCCAGCTTCGAGGGAACGATGGTATTGAATGCTGAGCTGTAATCTACAAACGGCATTCTCACATACGTGTCTCTCTTCTCCAGGTGCGAGAGGGCAGTATGTAGTGTCAGGGCTATGGTATCATCAGCAGACCTGTTGTGGCGGTATGCAAACTGTAGAGGGTCCAGTCTGAAGTCATTTAAACTTTATGACATGAAACATTATACTGCTGGAAGCAGAGATCAGAAGCTGAGGTCATAAAGGTGTCACAATCTGGCGAGGGCAGACTGTATGAATTGATGAGAAGTACCCAGAACGCAGACTCCAAGGAACAGGGAACAAAACTTGAATGTTAACAGAAAGCGAGCCGTTTAATGAGGCTGGTAAAAGGTACAAACAAAAGGCAACGCAAACTAAAGCAAAATTAACACAAACCTAAACTGGGGAATCTAAACCAACAATATGAAAAATCTGGACATGAAACCTAGAAACCTGGTGTAAAGAACATGGCGTGAACAACAGACAACCTGACAAGGAATGACTGAAGACACACGGACTAAATACACACAGGAGGATAATGAGGGAAACGGAAACAGCTGACACACATGAACAGAACGACGTCACAAGGGGAGAGTAAAACTAAAAACATTGAACATAGGAACTCAGGACCCCTTCAAAATAAAACAGGAAACATAATGAGACGCAGACATGACAACCTGAACTTGACAACGTAAGACACAGACGTGAAACACATGAAGGGCAAGGGAGACTTGACAGGGGTTGGAAGACACAAGGGTAATCTAATAACAAATGAAATAGAAAAAATAATGAGCTTAACCATATACTATAAACATCAAAATAAACTCAAACTCAAAACACTGGGTCATAAGACCCAGGATCATGACAAAAGGGATGAAAACGGTCAGCAACAACATTCTTCTAACAATGTTCAACTGGTACAAAGGGGCCTGAGTTGTTCCAAGAAAATATCCTCCACACCATTACACAACAAAAGTCTAAACTGTCAGTGATGAATTATTTCATGTAGTTTAGTCCAAATACTGACGCTACAGCTCAAATGTTGCTTCAAAAATTGAGACTGCTCAGACAAGGCAGCGTTTTTCCAATCGACTGTCGTCCAGTTTTGGTAAACTCGTGCAAATTGTGACCTCAGTTTCTTGTTCTCAGCCAACAGGAGTGGCTCCCTCCACTGCTGTAGCCCAGCTGCTTCAAAGTTTGTTATGTTGTGCTCTTCTGCATACCACAGTTGTAATGAGTGGTTACTGTTGCTCTACCTAACAAAGTAGCGGGTGAGTCTATATCCATAACCCTGAGTTGTTCCGTCTAAAAGAGCAGCACAGTTTTATTGTGAGTTAATACCAAAAACACAGTCGTTACTACTGTAAGTGAACCAAAAAAAAAAAAAAAGGGAGACAAACATGCAGGGTGTTTAGTATTTTAAGCAGATTTAATAGAAAGAAAAAGCCATAATATTTTTTTTTACTTAATTATGGATTCTTTTTCTTTCTATTGTTTGTTTTTTGTTTTGCTTTGGGTTCTTTTTTGGGCTCTGACATGTCACAAATAAATAGGCTGGGACATATCATGTACCACTATTTCAAAAATAATAGAAAATAGCTGTACACGTAATAATAATTGAATAATTGATGGATCTGTTTTGTCCTCACCAACTCCTGAAAAACATAAGTAGCTGCTGAATTCTCCACCATCACCAGTTCATAACCCCATCTTCTGTTTAGTCCCAGGCAGGGTTTTCAGAGCTTGTTTTGCTGAGAAGTCTGCAGATAAAAACATTATTACAGGAGTGACAGCAAACCCAACCAGATCGCTATATCTGAACAATAAAATGCGTTAAATTGCTCTGCAGAGCTGAAGAAGACCGCAGAGGGACAGATCTTTCATGCCATGCATTGTTACTTGATCCACTGAACTTTAAATACTATTGTCTGTGTCTTCAGCACCTCATTACTCAGTGCATCAGGTAAAATTACAAGAAGGTGCAGGTCTTTGGTGTGCTGACTGAAGACAAACAGATTAGCGGCTTTTGGTGTGCAAACAGCTAAAATATCACATCCCCATTGAAAAGGCTGAATGAAACTATTCTGAATGAGCGGATGCCATACCTGTTAAAATCCTCTCAAAGGTTTTTCGGGACTTCTAGATTATCAGCATATGCATCCTTTACACCTGGCGAGCACAAAAAAACACTGGCCACCCATGAGAAGTATTAACCGATGCCTGTGCCCGACCACTCCAGACTCCCTAAAAGCATCAGAAAATTCGCTCTGTGAGTTCAGTTGAGTTGAATTTAAAGCTCTCAGAGTTAGAGCCCATTATCTGTTATTTTCTTCCTTATTGCAATTTCAATTCAGAATCATTTCATTGCCTGCATTTGGATATACCATTGTTGTGTCTTGAATAAATTGCCCGAAAAGTGAAAAAGGCCAGCATCACCTTGTCCCACTTCATCTTAACTTATTTGTCAAGCTGTCCATCATCCTTTCAACAGGGGGGCTCCTTGTTAATGATTGATGCGGCACCTCTTAATGTGATGGATGAATCGCCTGCCGCGTGATGGGACGGGGGTGAGTCACCCACCCACGCTCCCCTCCCCCGCTGTCCACAAACCACTACTGCTCTCAATCTAGAGGGAGACGCACGCCTTGTGTCCATCCACGCAGGAACAAAGAGACATTCAATTTAAGTCCCATCAATAATGTACAGCCGAGGAGGGCCTTTAGCTAAAGAAGCCCCGTAAAAGCTGGGTCACTGTAATGGTGAAGCAATACTTTCTGACTGGTTTATTATCTCCGGATCCCTACGCTGAGTCGTGTACAGTATTATTTTATTTATTGTAGGCAGGATCCCTGTGATGTCTGAGAGCCCTCTTGAGCTGCTTTGTTTCTCTGGAGGCTGGAGCTTGGGCGCCGGAGAATATGTCAAAAGCAAGATAAGAAGAGTGCCACAGTTTTTGATTTATCACCCATGTCATATATTTGCACACGCTGCCAGTAAAAGGGAAATATGCATGCTTTAAGTAGAAGCTGGACATAAGCATGACTGTGTATAAAATGTGACACTTTGAGAGTTTTTTTTTTGTTATATATTTATATTAAAACTATAAAGACACAGCGTGACAAGAGAGAAAAGACAATAAAAGAAACAGAAAATGGAGCACGAAACAATCCAGCCTAATAAAATAAAAATGACAGAAAAACAAGGCTGTAAAAACAAGCTGCAGACAAAAGAAGTTATCTCTGATCTCGTCATTACAGAGTTGAGTCTGACACTCGGAAACAGCCCACGTATGGCACTCAGACTATGCGCAGCGTCTAATGGCTAGGCTAAAGGTCAGGGTCATAGCTTGAGGATAAGCAGAGATGTGTTTGGAAGCCAATCAATATCCATCCTGAAATGGAAAAGGAAGCAACACCAGTTACTCTCTGGCTGGGTGTGATCGTCTTTCTGGCTGCCACTTCAAATTCTTACTTAAATGCTTTTACACTAAAATGCTATGATATATTCAGAACGGGGTAAATGACTTTGCAAGGCTTTGTTTATGACCCAGTGTTCCCTAAATAATAAATGTGTTATAACACAATAATTATTAAAGTTGCTATTTTAAGAGGACAAATTCATGCAGGGACATCAAAGTCTTGAACTCTGTTGGCAGCAATCTGGTGTACCTTGTGAAATCGGAGACACTAGAAGACAGTTTTTAGCTAGTTGGAGGAATAAATGTCATCAGTGCAGCTGGCAGTATTAGTGCTAGCTGTCAGTAGCAGTAGACTTTAACTTGAAATGAATTCTAGATCCATTGTTGCTTTACTGATAAAGGTCACATCATCTCAATTTTAGGATAATTGTCACATTCCATGCAAAAGAGTTTAGTATTACATGTAATCAAAGTCTAAAAGTCTAAGCATTTGCAAACTGCAGCAGCAAACACAAGAATGACAGGCAAAGGACTAATTTTCATCATTTTCAGGAAGTGCACTGTTTATGACAACACAAGCCCCTGAATATTCAGCCAGAAAACTAGTAACTATGTAGTGTAGAATAATATGTAAATGTCGTAATCAAAGTCTCACAACTGAAACATCAGGAAATGTTAACATGTTTAAGTCGTGCAGATTTCGTATTTATCATTCTTAGCCTTAAAGTTTAACATGCTAGCATGCAGTGATTAGCGTTACACACAAAATACAAGTAGCATGCTGTGGTTAGCACCATTGCCTCCACCATCCTGGTTGGGGTTGGGGCCCTAACATTTTTGAAAATGGATGAGTGGATAGATGGATGGACAAGTGCTTTAAGTTTTGCAATAGTAAAATAGTTACTGAAGCAAAGGTTGGCTTCATCTTTGGGGACCATAAATATGGGAATCACACTGAGCTGAAGTCATGAACAAAATCTAAAGACTGGACCATGTTCTTGGTAGAGCTATGTGGATAAAAAAGAACTAGCTTATGACATTTGTAACAATTATGATACAGATTGCTAAAAGCATGTTCACATTTCTCTATGTTAGGCCTCAACATTCAGTTTTAAAGTTAGGAAAGACAGTAGGCATCGTTTCAGATGTGTCTTTGTTACTTGCATCAAAACATCCAGCTGTATCACCTCGGTAAGACTTGAAGGTGAGGCTATAGCTTTGACTCTTGTGGCTAAAGGATAACACATCACAGAAAACAGAAACTAACCGCAAAGAGCCCCCCCGCTGTGCCTTTTTTTCAACTGGAAAGAAGTAAAATTTCCAGTACCAATAGAGAAAATAAAACTACTTTAAAAGAGTTTGATAGCAGCACAAAGTTTTCCGGCTTTACTCACATGAGTAGTGGTGTCAAAAGCCATAGGAAGGTGTAGAATGACCAAAGCAGGTGTTTTTCCTCTGTCACCTGCTAAAAGAATGTAATTTAGTGCTTTCATAAAGTTTAAAAGCCTGTCCAACACTTCTGCCAGCTGAATGCAATCAGCTGATTAGCAATTAGGTTTTCAAGGAGCATGAGTGAAGCTGGCCCTCGTCGTGCTTAAAGACTGAATGAGAGCTTTACACTGGCTCGACATTTGAGCATTGACCTGGAATAAACCTTCATAATAGGTTTCCTGGTGGCCAAAAGCAGCTGGAACCTTTTTTGTATGACATGGTTATTTTTCCCCTCATTTTTTTCTTTGTTACCATCAAAAGAATGAAATCATTCCCACAAGATGTTTTTGCACTGGGTAGTTAGGCTCAAGCAGCGGTCACACCTGTTCACATGAAGGAATCTGTAGCCCATTTTAGCCCCTCTGTCAGCCTGAGACCAGCTTAGAGGACAGAGGGCAGGGGACAAGCAGCACTTACACAAACAACTGCATCCCCCTCGAACAATACAAATGCCCTTCGACACTACTGGCTGAGATGGGCAGCTTTGCCCCCAATCCATCTGTGGCCACTGGGGAGCCTGTGGGGATCATGGTTCATAATTCATAGAAGCAGCCAGACATCCAGAGAGAGACAACCCTATGCTTGCCAGGATGAACCAGCCCCTTTTCATTATGCATTGGATCTCCGACTTCAAGACTCAGAAAGCAAACGTTGAATGCTCTGATTTTTCTTTTTTTTTTTAGGCCTGTGCATGTGGGTTATTAGCTTAGTCAGATATGCACACACACACACACACAGTCCCTGTGCTGGCAGTGTATACAGAATATATAGTAATTGCATAAATTCCAGAGTGAAGTTGACTCTACTTAGTGTTTGCATAGGTCAGTGATTAAGCTGGAGAACTCTGGGGATGTGAAGCGGTGACAAACCAACTGCATGACAGGTTTTGATAAATCCTTTCACTGAAGTCTCACTCTTACCTCTCAGTTAAATCCTGCTGCTTTCTCACGAGTTAAGAGTGAAGGCGAATCATAATAGAAAGCTGAAGCCAGAATTAATTATTCTATTCCCTCCCCAGTCATGTCTCACATGAGCTTGTTATTGTTTTCCATGTTGCTCTTCTCCTCTAATGTCGCTCGTCTAAATGTTGAAGCTATTCAAGTAGATACATTTCTGCAACAGAAAGAAGTAGTTTGGGTGGTAGAATAACAGAACAACTACGGTTCAAAGCTTTGTAACTGAACCGGAAACCGACAGGTCCCAGTAGCATTTCCTTTTTTTTTTTTCTGGTTTCATTACATTTGTGCTTGAGTTGTTTTCAGGTTTGGTCATTTTTCAAAGAAATCCTTAAAGAAAATGTTCTTCTTTGTACATTGTGCTCCCAGTGCATGTCACATGTTGCAGGGATGTGTTTGTTCATCGAGGCTGAATTTCTAGGATTATTATTTTAGTTGCTACTCTTGTTACAAAGAAACGAATGTGCCCTCGAAAACCGAAAATCTCATAAGTTAAAGGACTAAATAAACAATAGTGTTTCTGGCAATGCCACTACAGTTATATTGTGGTAGATTATCCTGCCTCACAGCTTGTCAGAACAGAACTTGGTTGCTGGATATTTTTTAAGCTGTAAATATAATTAAACTGCTAAGGGAATGTTAATTTTAGGGTCCAGAGCAAGAGACATAGCCATCATCCATGGACTGACTCAGGAAAGCACAGTCATGCATTTCTACATCATTGACAAGCAGCTATTTGTATGTTCAAGAAACAAAATTCCAGCTCTTCCCGCTTGCAGCACCACAAAAACTGTAACTTTGCAGTTTTTGTGTTTTCTGAAGCAGGACAAAAGTCTGTTACTCGGTTTTTATGTTCAAAGCTTGGGTCATACACTTGTGGGCAGTCCAGGAAACAGGAAATACTTGACAAAAGTAGCAAGCAAGAGGCAAGAGTCAAAAAAAAAACCCATAAAAAGTCCAAGAAGGAGAATCTAGAGGGATACAGGAAAAACTGTATTTAAAAAACTGGCAGTTTTTAAAAAACTGGCATCTATGACCCATAGATGATTGAATCATAAAGTCATGAAAAATGATGGAAAGTTTGGGTCCAACATAAAGTATCCTAATCTTCAGTTTTACATTTTTTACATTTGTCCTTTTTAGTTATATTAGACCAGCATTTCTAATAATTAATAGGCGCCATCTCACATTTTATACTTTTTTTTTTATGCCTCACTACTTCTCTCTTATTTAAATGTTATACACTGTGTGGGGTTAGTACAGCTGTAACTTCACTATGTTTGCATATTGACAATAAAGGTCATGAATGGTGAATAAATGCTGGGTGAGTAATTAGGACACAGAAAACAAACATAGAATAAAAACATTAATAAAAGGAGGGAGAAAAAAAATGTGCAAAATTAAAGCCAACATAAAACAGGAAATGAATTTATTCAGTTTTTGCAGGTCGTCGTAATTCATTCGAATTGGTAAAAAACACTGATTATACAGTGCAGTGTAAAAGCATTTGTGCCCTTCCTGTTTTGCAATTTTTTAAATAATATTTGCATTTATTAAGCGAAAAAATGTTATCCAAACTTACCTGGCCCTTTGTGGAAAAAATAATATGACTCTAAACTTAATAACTGGTTGTTCCACCCTTGGCAGTAAAAACTGCAATCAAGAATTAGCAATAGCTCACACTAAGCCTTCACAGTGCTTGTGGAGGAATTTTGGCCCACTTTCCTTTGCAGATTTTTATAAAATTCATCTACACTTGAGGGTCCTCAAGCATAATTGGCCTGTTTAAGGTCATGCCAAAGCATCTCAATCAGATTTGAGTCTGGGCTTTGATTAGGCTACTCCAAAAACGCCTTTTTGTTTTCTTGAGCCGTTCAGAGGTGGACCTGTCAGTGTGTTTCTTTGAACTGATCACAGTCCTCTTCAGGATTTTCTGGTGGAGAACAGATTTCATGGATCAATGAGGCAGCAAAATAGCCCCAGACATCACACTACCATCACCATGTTTTACTGCTGGTATGATGTTCTTTTTACAAAATCTTGTGTTAGTTTTATGCCAGTTATATAAAATTTGACCCTCCAAAAACTTCAATCTCATCAGTCAACAGAATATTTTCTCAAAAGTTTTAAGATGTGCTTTTGGTAAATTGTGAGACAAGCCTTTGTGTTCTTTTTGGCCAGTAATGGTTTTCTGTCAAGTCTCTTTGTTATTGCCTGATCGTGAACAATACCCTCAACTGCAGCATGTGAGGCCTGCAGTTCTTTAATTGTTGGCGAGTCGAGTAGTGATAGCATCAGTGAGCTACCAGTGTACAGTAAACATGAACAGATTGCTTTGTGCTGATAATAGCACCATGCAATTCAGCTAGTAGATTTCATCAAAAGCTGAAAGTACCCAGCACTCATTCATGACCCATATCACTGGAAGCTGACACCTGCCACCTTCTGCTTCTGAGTGACAAGGGAATGACATACCTTCACAGAGCTTCCTGATAGTTATTTTCTTGAAATTTCAGGTTATTAACTTAACATTTCGAGTTATTTACAACTTTAGATACAGTTATGAAGGTATTGATGTCAAATATATATATATATATATATATATATATATATATATATATATATTCAGTGGCAGAAACAAGCTTCCATACCTTCAAAGATGGTCTTGAAGTAATTCTGGTAGGCCGGCCACTTCTGGGAAGGTTCACCACTATTTCAAGATTTCACCATTTGTGGATAAAGGATCTCAGTTCATTTGAGTCCCAGAGCCTTAGAAATGTCTTTGTAACCTTTTCCAGACTGATAATAATGCTGTTTAATAGTAATGAGGCCTGGGTGGGGCTAGTGGAACCAAACTCAACTTTCCAGAAAATGTGATTAATCACAGTTAATTCATGAATTAATACTTTTTTCCACATAGGGCCAGAGAGATTTTCATTCATTTCTTAATAAAGGGTAAAAATCATTTAACAACTGCATTTTGTATTTACTTATAAAATATTTAATATGAGTACTTGCAGAGGTCTCATCGCGTCAAGAAGACTTTAACTGCTACAACGTCCTCTCATCTCTGGTCAAATCTGGGTCTGGCATCCTTAGCTGGGAAGTTGGGAAGTGCATCCCAACCCCTAAAAAATGTAGGTATTTATACCATTTTTGCCTGCCATGTTTGGCCCTGGTAAAGTGGAAGAAATTGGATGGATGGATTTGTGCACCTCATCAATCAATCAAATGGTGTAATTGAGCTCATGAAAGGTGCTTAGTCAGGTATGTGATAATTACCATGTTTTGCTTTTTGATAATTAGCTCACAGTCTTGAGATGGTTTTGCTGACTCATTCATTAAAGACGCACTTTTTCCTGTGCCACCTGCGTCAGGATCCAACAGTGCTTTCTCTGCCTCATTTTCCACAGCTGCATTGATGACATCAGATTAGAGTGATGCACACTTTATTAAGCATGCAGTTTGTTTTATGTTTTTGGAGTCATTCCTCGTTTGTCTTTTTTATCCTTTTCAGTATTCCCTTTTGATTACAATCCTTCAAGTTTAAAACAATCATCACATTTCATTTAGTGCTAACTAGCTAATCACACATTTAGTGGTTGTTTATTGACTTTTAACGCTAAATACTTATTGATTCTAGCTTTTCAGGGTCAGTTTTCAATTTAACCTCTTTTCTCTAACTGGTGTTTTAATGGTAGTACTCCTCGTCTAATTCAGGTGTTGGTGACATGCATGTAGAAAAGCAGAAAGCTGCGATTGTCAGGCACACGGCGGGAACCTGGACACAATCGCAGGACACGAGAATAAAAAAGTTCAGGATGCTTACTGTGAAGGATAAAATAAACACAGTCAGTTGTGAGCAGGTCTCAGAGGAGTGGCATGGCTGGGGGGCAGGTAGGTGGTCTCCTCCTCATGACTCAGTCTCCTCTAACAACTCACTTTCCAATTTTCTCTTTCTAAAACTGCTTTTCTTTCAGCAGTGGGAATCTAAACACAGAGAGTGAAGGTAAAATGAAGATAGCGAGGAGCCAAACAGAAATACTGCAAGCGGTACATCAATCTGAGATCAAATGGGGAAAAGCCTCCATCTTAAATAGGTCAGCTGTCATTAGCCCAACTGCAACCGGTCAGCAATGCCTAACAGGTGCAAGTCCAAGAGAGCAGGAACCCAGGTGAGAAAAAACACAGGCCAATCAGGCGATCACAACCCTGAGTCTGTAGTATCAGTGTAATCTCTATAACAGCCTTCCTGAGTGGGTTTTTTTCTTCCTGATTGGACTTTATGTTGGCTTTCCCCTCCTGTGAGGAATCTAGCATCAGTGTAATCAGTGTTTTCCTGAACTTTATCTCAATATGTAAACAAACAAAAAAAAGAAACATGCCATCTTTTATTGAAACACATTAACTGTTTTTACTGTGGCTACAAATGTCAAATGTAAGCAGGAAGAGGAAAAGAGACGGCTTTGCATTAGCCTTGTTAGCTAATAGTTATTTATAGATTAAATATATAAACTGTTTGGCCTTTTCCTTCAGATCTGTCTTAATATTTCAGGCATAGATTTCCCGTCCATAGAAACTAGTTGGAGCTACTTTGAGCTTTGTGACATGATGCATCATCATACTCAAAGTAGTGATCAGAAGGGTACTCTGTGGTTATGTAGACAGACTCATAATAATAGACTGGATTTATATAGCGCTTATCAATGCCACTATTCATTCACTCTTGCATTCACCCACTGGTGGAGGCAAGCTACGAAGCAAGGCTGCCATATCGCACCATCGGCCACACTGGCCAACACCAGTTGGTGCTGTCTTGCCCAAGGACACAACGACCAGGGGAGAGAGCCCAGGGATCGAACCAGCAACCTTCCGGTTACAGATACGCTTCCCAACCCCCTGAGCCACAGTTTTCATGCTGTGGTTTTTAAATGTTGCTCAGTTGGGCTCACTAAGGAAGTGTCCTGAGAAAATAATACCACCAGCCTGAACTGTTGAAGGCGGGATGGCTCCATGCTTTCAGACTGTGACCCTACACTCTGATCTGAATGCCACAGCAGAAATAAAGGCATGTTCCAATTTTCTTTTTTGGTGATCCCATGTGAACTGTAGTATAAGTTTCTTGCTCTCAACTGGAATGACGTCCAGTGTGGTCTTCTGCTGCTGTAGCCCAGCTGCTTCAAGGTTTGGTATGTTGTGTGTTTAGAGATGCTCTACTGCTTATCTTGGCTCTAACAAGTCACCTACTGTTGCCTTCCTTTCAGCTCAAAAGAGCATGGCATTTCCTCTGATCTCTGACATCGTGAAAGGCATTTTCACCCTGAGAACTGCCGCTCACAGATAATTTCCCTTTTTCATTCTCTGTAAACCCTAAAGAAGTTGAAAAATACTCAGATCAGCCCATCTGGCACCAACACCCATACAACATTCAGAACACACATTTTGATACTCAGTTTGAATGAGCATGTCTACATGGCCAAAACGCACTGTGATTGGCTGATTAACAAGCAGTTGAACAGTTATACCTAATAAAGTGGCTGGTGAATATATTGTATGGTGTATATTGTATATATTGTATGTATATTTGCTTTTGTTATGTGTTAGGATTAAAAATAATCTTAAAGCTTTGTAAATACCTGGCACCTCACAGCAGACTGACAGTTGAATACTGTTGGATGTACTGGAACATTTAGCAGCTATAAAGTTAAGATACCACCCTCAAGAGAGTAAATATTGGACTAAAATTTATTTGGCAGCCAGAAAGACCGCT
The DNA here is from genome assembly GCF_018398535.1 of Haplochromis burtoni. NCBI lineage: Eukaryota > Metazoa > Chordata > Actinopteri > Cichliformes > Cichlidae > Haplochromis > Haplochromis burtoni. The sequence continues at coordinate 666,365 of NW_024582577.1, forward strand.
CCAAATGAATGCTAATGTTGCTTTGTGACTGCTGGATATACAGATATTCAACTGTTTGCTAAATGCTCTCAGTGTCCCCGTTATAAGGCGATAATAAGACTGTTATTTTTAGGTCGTTGTGCTGCTGTGGAGCAGTTAAATCAATCGCTTTTTTGCTAAAGTCCAGTTTCAGGCATTTACAAATCTGTTTCAATGATTGCAATAGGCTGGTGTGTCCTTGAGCAAGACACAGACTCCAACTACCAACTCGAATGACTTCACTTTGGCCCACACTTTTCTCTTTGAGCACCATGTGCAGAAAGGGAAATAAAATACTCTTGTGGGACTAATAGATATGGCATTATTATTGCTATGAATAATTAAGTATTCTTAAAGCTGTTTGTATCCAGTCATCATTTCCTGCAAGCTCTCAGCAATTCAACTGATTGCCATTGCCACCTATATTAAGAAGGACAGATGTAATGCTGCTATTATCAAACAGTAGACATAATAACTAATAACATGTTTTTATGATAGTCGATAGATTGACAAAGCAGGAATGCTCGCTTGTCCAGTAACGGCGCTCTAGATAACTCTTTCTCGCATTAAACTATTTTATTCCTCGTTTAGTCAAGCACAATGATGAATTGCACTTTATGCTCTTCATTTGTCTCCTCTGTCTTCATCAGCATTTTTTGAAACATTTGCTCATTTTTCTCTCTGGTAGAGTGTGAAAGAATGATTTCTCACGTTGGGGTGGAAAAAAAAAATTCAATGACTCCCCTTGCTGGTGTTCCTCCTCCAGCATCTGTCTCCTTTTGTTCCAGCCTGATTCTCTGATACTCTTACAGGTTTTGCATAGTTCCCATGGTTTGATAAAATATCTGTGCATCCTGACCATGAGACTGCATTTCACACTGATTTTCTCCTTAGACTGGAAATAGCTTTTGGGGTCTCCTATGTGATTGCCACCCCCTTTTTGCCAGTGTGTTCATTTGCATCGCTCCTGCATTCATGTGCATGTTTGCTTAATTAGGGGAACCCAACTGCCTTTGTTTGCTGTTTATTTGCTCTTTTCATCTTTCCTCTACATGCATGTCTGTTCCTGTGGGTGCGGATATGCATATGATTTTAGCAAAAGTAACTACTGTCAGCGAGTCGAGCGTAACCTCTTTGAAGTCATCATTCTCTTCTCCGAGGGAAATTGACATGTTGTATTATGTGTTTGTACGTATGAGTAGAGCAGAAAGACTTTCTTCCAGTTACATTAATCTGAGGATATTTGAGAAATATCTTCTTTTCACTGTGTATATTTCATAATCTTTTGTGCTTCAGGGCTACATGCATAATGTGACTAAGAGCCTGTAGTTTGCTGAAACACTTTCTTGTGATGAATGCATCGTCACTATATTATAATGCTTTACATGAATACTGTAATATAAATTGTGCTCACTGATGCACTCATATTACACTGAGACCGCATGAAACCTCCATCTACCGCCTAATGTACCCATGATTATCTAGCTGAAATTTCCATCTCTTGCTACCGTTAATACATTTCATTCATAAATAACCACTTCCTCCTTTTACTACAGCTGTAATGCATGGTTTACAAGCAGCACTTATCATAAAATCTATATAGTGCCAAGACACCTAAAGTAAACACGTGAAAAAGGTAGACAAAGTTAGCGCTGCGGGAAGTAATCGATGAGCATAAGAGCCCTTCATTACTGCAATTAAAGACATATTCATACAATACAGGATTAAAGTTCATCAATCCCCCACATACATTTCTACAGTCTTTCTTATTCGGCTCATGCTCAGTCTACATTAAACTTCACAAACCATCTCACTTTTGCTTATTTATACGAGGACTGTTTTAGATATTTACCTGGAAGCAAAAAGATTAAGTATGTGCTTCACAACCTCCTGTTCCTTTCCCTTTTTAAAATGCTGAAATAGTGTCGGGTCCCTGTGGGAGTTTCTAAGGAGGGAACCCAAAACGTAGCAGCTTCAGTGCACAGAGAGCCGCTCCCATGACACATTTGTACCGAAGAAGGGGATTTATCCTGTTTTTTGGGGAAGCAAGATCTGAGATCTCAGCCTCTGCTATACAGCTTGGCACTGTGAGTGCTGGAGGCAAGGCACATCAGCATCGTTTGATTAAAGATTTATACCCTTTCAGACATGTTTTCTCTCATTTTTAGCAAACCTCATCTCCTACGTTTTGCTGAGAGCTGTTTAAAGTGAGGGAGTGGCTCCTGTCTCAATTGTTTTGCCAGTGTTTTGTAGTGGGTAGATTCCCAAACAGAGATGTGGATTTTTAAAAATGTATAAATACACTGTTTGACTGTCTTAAACACACGATAATAAAAGACATAATGAGGCAATATTAGAGTTATTTACATTTTTGAATATTGAAATGGTGGAAATGATAATTAGATTTAATAAATTCTTTTGATTTTCAGCTTTGGATTATCTCCAGTTAATGCACGGCTGGAGCAGAGTTGAACTTCATTCACTCTTTTCTAAACAAATGTTTAAAAGCCTCCATTCAGCAGATTTACATTTGAATTGGGGATGGCTCTGCACTGTTTATGAATCCCGGTCCACTATTCTGACTCCTGAACAAATTTATTTAATAAATATCCATCCATATTTATGTGAAAAACATCCTGAACCAAATATAATTATTCTGAGAGATGGCAGCCCATTTTAAAAACAAAAAAATGTATAATGTGGTCCTAAACATGCAAAATCTCAAATGGTAAAGTTGCATTTGAGGATGCCCATTCTATATTTCTCGCAGCACTACGCATAACAGAATAACTAGAGGTCAAATGATGTTATATCCACATAGATGTGATGCTAATTTACTTTTATTTGGACTTCAGATAAAGAGCAACTACTGAAAAAATATGAGCTTTTGTGTTCGTTACACAAGAGACTTTTTCACATGGGCAATTTAGCAAAGGTGTTACTAATGACATTACAAAACACCCATAGGACTGAACGTGCACCAGGGACCTGCAACTGGAGCTGACATCATTATTTCTTATCATGGACTCTACTTACATCATTCATCTCATCAGGTTATCCAATTCAGGGTAGATTGGGATTAGGGCCCATAAGGAAGACCAGTTTGCACAGAGAGACAAAATACCATTCACACTCACATCCACACCTAGGGCTAATTTAAAAATAGCCAGTTAACCAAAAAGTCAATAACTGCTTATCAATGAACCGTGAGGGGAAGCCAGAGTACCCAGAGACAACAGGCAGAACATGCAAAGAAAGGCCCGACCTGATGGTGGATTCAAACCCAGGTCCTTGTTGTTGTGCTGCCCATAATTAGCAGCACAGTCCAACTCCAATGTTATGTTTTTTAGATTCATCTTGGTTTCAGGAACCAACCTGTTGTAGAGTTATTTGTTTTTAAAAAACAATACTGATGAATTAAAAGGTAAATATTTTAAAACACTTTGATCTTATTCACCAACGTTTTGGACCAATATATGATGAACTGCACTCCAGTATCACCATTGTAGCACAAAATGTCAGCCAATCACAGTACTGATATCTAACAAGTTCACTATTTAGCTTTTTATCCAGTATTTAAAGGGTGTACGTTTAATTTTGGTTAATTCTTGGCTGAAATGGATACAAATTCCCATCTGTCTCAGCTTAGTGAATCTATGCATGCAAACTAAACTGAAGCGGTAAAAACAGGATACGCTTGGTACCTCCTAAACCAGGACGTGCCAGAGCCTCACTGACGTGTGGGAATAAATTTATGTTGACACATGAAATCAGATACAAAAGCAGCAGATGGGATTTGGGTGATAGTAAGAAAATGCTAATTAATGGTGCAAATCCAGGGATAACACTGCCGTCTCACAGCTGGCCGGCTGGGTCCTTCCAGTGTGGGGTTTATTCTCTTAGCCTGTCTGGGTATTTAGTCCAATGACACACATGTTCGGTTAATTGGCTGTAAGCATGAATAGTTATCAGTCAACGGACCCTAACCATCCAACCGACAGCAGGGATATATACATATATTTCTATGCTGCATTCCGTTTTTCACTGGTAAATACACGGTAAAACCATACAACAATACAACAGGGCACAACTTCCCAATTCCAATAATGAGTCCATCCAAAGAGCATATGCAGTGTCAGTCAGTCAGTCCTTCCCTGATAAGACCTTGACCTTCAGCATGCACTTTGTAGTCAAGTCTGAAGCGTCTGGAGTGACAGCAAGCTCCTTCTGAAACTCTGGGTCTCTGCTGGATTGCTCCCACTGGGTTGGGAGTGAGTTGCTGCCTCCATGAAGGATCTCACTAACTTGCTCTCAAGTGATTGTAAAATGCAGAGATTGACAGCTGAGTTGGTGCAGTATGGATGTGACTGCTGTACCGGGCTAAAAGGAAAAGGAAGATGCACCAGAGGTCAAAGCTTACAATTTACAAGTCATCTGTGTTCCAGCACTCACCTATGCTCATGAGGGCTGGGGACTGACTGAAAAGGTGAGATCGTGAGTACAATGAAATGGGCTTTCCTGCCTCGCCTTGGAATCCCTCGGGAGCAGCTGGAAAATGTTATTTTTTTCTTTTTTGTTCTTTTTTTTGGGAAAGGTGTCTGGAGTACTTAGTGTGCCAATACTGCTGCCTGACTTCAGATAAGCTGCAGAAAATGGTTATATGACTGACTGGTACTTTCATACAGAGAGTAGCTGCCATTGTTGCCTCTGCAAAGTGCCCTGGTATCCTTCTTGCTGCTTTTGATTTCATTTCCAAGTGAGGGCAGACGTTAAAAATGCACTCAAAGGAAGGCCTAAAAAACTTTTTGTTATGTTCCCAGCCCTGGAGTCACCTGGCCATAACATGAGACACGACTCCCAACTCCACATACCTGGGGAAAAGCTAGCAACACAAACAACTAAAGATGCTAAGCAGCGGCTTCTGGCTTGCAGTCGTGATACTAGGTGCATAATTTAGCTCGGACTATTAACTAATGACTTTGACTCAAGATTTCTTACACAGAAACACACAGAGCTAATAGCAACATGACGGCTAGTTGTTGGCTTTGACCAGGAGAGGAGCGAGGTTGCTGTCAGCTGTTGGTTCAGAGGCTGCTGTCCATCCAATCATCCAATCCAGGCGCGGGAATCTATTCAAATCAGCCACTCAGCAGTCACTTGTCTCAGCCAACACACACATGCACACCTTGAAGGAAGGAGAGAAAAAAAACACATACACTCACACACCCACATATACTCTGATGGGAGGAGCCAAAAACAACACAGCAGATACATGATTCTGAATCATAACGTTGCAAATGGGGTCCATAATTGTAAGCAGTCAAATTTAATCCACAATGCCAATCCAGAAAGCCAAAAACGTGAGGAACAACACTGGTGATAGACGGGCAAAGTGTAACTGATAACTGATAGGTGAAGGAGAGATATTTTAAACACGCAGGTGAAACCAGAGAGGGTGGGGCAAATAAGGTGGGAAATGCTCTCAAAGAGACCCAGAGATGCACAAAGTAAGTCAAAGGAACAAAGGGAAGTATTTGAAAAGGAAAGGCATCAGATGCACGCATACACTAATAGGGAGGGGTGGAGGGGCACTGACGGGAAAGCACAGGCGAGACAGGGAAATGCTGAAGACTGAGATAAACAAGTAAAAACAAGAGGAAAGCAAAGGGCAAAAAGACACAGTGACACTTCTATCCCTGAAATATAAGCTCATTACAACTACAGAGGTCTGCAGCTTAAATTAACCAAAGCGAACAAGATCACACCATTACCAAATCGAGTTTTGCAAACAAGTATCATCAAGCAGTGCTTGTTGTTGCTTCTCTCTTTGTCTGTCTGTGGCAGTACTGTAAAACACAGATCTTACTGTATAATTTGCTTTAACCAGAATTGTTACTGAGTTGTTCTCTTACACACTGTTTTCTTCCTTTCTGCTTTATTTTGTCATGGAAAAAAAGGTACCCATTACGTACACACTAATTGCATTGTAATTTTCACACTATAATCTGTTGTCACCAGATAAACTACAAACACAGGCCTTAATGTGCTGTGAAATTGGTAGAGGGGTTAGATTGTGCTTTCCTCAACTGGAAAAACTGGTTCTCGTGCTTTTCATCTTGCTGTTAGTGTCCCCATTGGTCTCTACGAACGGCGGGAGCATGCAACAAGTCTGAGCGAAATCTGCGAGGAATGTCAGATTTGGCTTGGAAATGTGGGATTTTACTAACGGAGGTTAAAACGAGAGAGACGGGTCAGAAGAGAGTGAAAACAGAAAATGTAAATTATAGCTTTGGATAAAACAAAAATACCTCCTAGAAAACGCTAAAGATCATAGACTAATGATATATGAGTAGAGTCATTTTGCTCTAAAGACTATTGGCTCATATTCACCTGAGTGGGCTGTTTTCTACTGGGGGTGTCAGTCTGTCTGTGCCCTGCAGCCTTGGATAACATCGGTAACTTTTAATTGGTCTCTCTGTCAGAGAATCAAAATGCAAAGCCTGCACTCAGACCTTTAATTCTCCACTGGTTTCCAGGAGTAAGATCTTTAAGAAGTTCCACATTTTTATAAAGTCATAAGATGCAAATGAGCAAGTACAAGGTGAACGTGTCATCCAAAACATTTCTTTATTCTTCATACCTATATATACATACATCAATTGGATGCAATGGCATCATTAAAAGTGTAATCTAAAGAAATGTTGTATTAAATATTAAGAATTGTTGTTTGGCTACAACCATTAATCAAAATGAAGTTAGGTAAAATGTGTAAAATGTTGAGTCAGAATGCAGTAATTTGCAAATCTTATAAACCCATATTTTATTCAAAACAGAACACAGAAAACATTCTGAAGTTGATGACACTGACACATCTTAATAAGTTGGGATGGGGGTAACAAAAGCAGGAAATATAACTGGTGGTAAAATCAGACAGCTGGAGGAACATTGCCCAGCTAATTTGATTAATTGGCAACAGATCAGCAAGATGACTAAATATTAAAAAAAATATATTAGAGATGCAGTTTCTCAAAAGCAAAGATCGACAGAGGTTTATCACTCTGCACAAAACCGCATCTAATAATTATGAAACAATTTCATATAAAATTCTGAAAGTTTTGAATATTTCATCGTCCACCGTACATACTATCACCAAAAGTCTCTATGAATCTGATGGGAAAGGCTGAACATTTTTAGGTGGACTTCTGCCATGGAAGTCATTGCATGGGCTCAGTCACATATCCATTAAACACTGTCTGTGATCACAGTTTGCTGTGCCATCCACAAAGGCAGGTTAAAGCTCTATTGTGTAAAAAGGAGAAAGTCATATGTGAACATGACCCAGGAATGCTGCCGTCTTCTCAGAGCCAAAGCTCAGAGGCAAAGTAAAAAACTCTTCTGTGATCAGATGAATCAAAATCTGACATTCCTTTTGGAGAATGCGGATGCAGCATCCTCTGCACTAAAGAAGTGTCATTATGAGATCCAAACTGGTCTCAAAGAGCAGACTCAGTTGGCAGGATTAAATGATTTATTTAAGGTGGTGAGGATATGAGGAAGTATACAGTGGCTCCCTAGCAGGACAGAGATAGTGTTCAAGATGAATGGTGCATGATACTGAGTATCTGGGGTTGTTTAATGGGCCCTATTTGTTAAAGACGCGAGAGAGAACTGGTCATGGGTCTGGCTGGTAGCTGTCCACAGATTCTGGGATGGAGCTGAGAGAGCGGGTATGGCAGGCGAATTCCTTTCCTTGCATATTTTGGCTGGCGTGTTGAGGCTTGAGTAAACCAATTCCCAGTTGTGAATTCAGACAGGTAACTATGTGAAGAGCTGAACAGCAAGGTAAGGCGCTTTAAACTCAAAAGAAAAACAAGCCTAATTGTCACCTGACAAAGAGGATCTAGCAACAAACTGCAGCACAACTCAACCCTCAAATACTGGTCCATTAATTGCATCCTTATGAACAGGTGCAGGAAGGACAGAATTGCCAGGAAGACTCCACCCCGGTTCCTGGCAGAAACACCAAGCCAGCTCCGCACCTCCACCTGAGCATGATTATAAAGGAGTATGAAGACAAGGGACACAAACAAAAACCAACAGGAAAACAAAACCCATCACTAACCTGCCGAGCCATGACAAAGAGCGGTGCCATCTGCCTTTTTAACAGCACTCAGTTCAAAAGCCTCCATCCTCAATGATATATAGAGATGCATTAGCACAGTTGCAAATCTGAAAAGTCACCATCAATGCTGAAAGCTATACGCAGGTTTTAGAGCATCATTCTTGCAGTTAGGTGACGTCGTTTTTAGAAAATGCTTTGCGTTACAATTTGCAATACAACCTAACCGCATGCAACTGCTGTTACAACAGCACGGCTTCACAGTAGAAGGGTCACGGTCTTAACCTTTCACCAGTTTAAAACATTTTGCAGACTGGAGCAGGGATCAAACCGCCAACCTTCTGATGGTTTATCCCCTGAGCTGCAGTCATGCCTGAACCCCATGGATATGGGCTCATAAGATTTGCAAGTCATCATATTATGTTTTTATTTTCACAGCATCTGAACCTTTTTGGAATTGGGTTTGGATGTTGGTTATGTTGTCTGCAGACTCATCTCAAGTGAGTTAGAGAGGAATTCAGTGGATGGAGATTCATTACTGAGGAAATTTGATGGACCTACTCACAAGCACATCATTGCTGATTTGATGCCTCCGGAAATAGAGGTCTCCTCTCTGAATTGGAAAGGGTACCAGTTGCCAAGATTCAGGCAACGCTGGGGAGCCAACCTCTGACCCTCATAAGAGGAATGTGGCTTGTCTCAGCAAGGACGCTTTGTTTGGAGGGAATAACAGGTGCCCAAAGGCCATGCAGGGGCCTCAGTATTTAAAACAGCTCTGGGAAGCAGATATACCACCACGGGGATTGTTTACCAGAGATAATATAACATGACAGTCAAAGAAATTGTGTTTTGTTACAACCTGCCTTGTTCTTCTAGCCCTGGCCATGACTCAGAGAAAGTTATAATAATGTTTTTCTCTGTAACATAATAGTAGCAAGACAGCATCAAAACACAATAAACTGCATGAGTCATCTGATTTTATACAGATACCTTAGAGGTGAAAAAGGAAAGTGAGCATACCTGGCTACTAATGTAGTAACCAGGTCCTTTTAATGGGTCGGATTTGATTAAGGAAGAAGATGATGAATAAGTAGACAAAAATACGTAAGGCCACTGTTCTTCTCCTTCAATGAATAATCCAAAATCTATGAATACACAAGTTAAAAAATTATAACCAGATGTTTTCCTACTTTACTGGAAATCACTGTACTGTATGTGCACTCCAGAGCCCCTCCCACACGCGCATGCTTTCCATTTATCTGACGCTATCTGAATGTGTTGGCTTCATATTTGAATGCACACGCTGATTGCTTTTCAACAGAAATCGTGATGGCAATCTTGCTATGTTGGATGTAGTAACATTTACATTTCGATCTGATCTGTGTACATTAACAAAAATTACCAGTGTTCCTGAACTCATTGAAAACACGATTGTTTCGCAGTAAACAGCATAAACAGCAATAAAAATTATATGACAGTTTGTTTATTATAAAACAGACTTCCAATTAGAGCCCCGTCCACATACAAAGCAATTCGGTCTTTTATGCATTACTGCAAAATCTCCAGTGTTAAATTAACACTAGAAAGTGTCTATATGTGTCCACTCTTTTGAGTGTTAAATTAACACTTTTGACAGTGTAATATTTCTAACAGTAAGCTAGTCAGTGTTAAAGATTAACAATGACTAACATTAGCAGTGTTGTTTTTCTAACACTGAAATATTACTAGCATTTTTAGTTATTTTCCAGTGATAGAAAATCAGCACTGCTCAGTGTCATTGTTAGGGCAGGGATAGCTCAGTAGGTAGAGTGGTGGCCCCATGATCGGAAGGTTGGCTGAAGGGTAGCTGTTCGATTCCCCTGAACAGCTTCCCCTGAACAGCTACCCTGAGGTACCCCTGAGCAAGGTACTGTCCCTACACACTGCTCCCCGGGCGCCCAATGGCTGCCCACTGCTTCACTGAGTGAATGGGTTAAATGCAGAGAGGGATTTTCCCCACGGGGACCAATAAAGTACACTTTCTTCTTCTAATCTCACTGGAAAATCAAGTCGGTTTCTATCATGGAAAGTATATGCAACCATGACAACCTGCTAGTGACTAAATCAATCACATGGAAATTTTCGGTGCAGCACTATACACCTCTTTGAGACCAGTTTCACCTTGTACCTTCAAGAAACCTCCAGCAACCAGCTGCCAACCAGTTGGGGACTGCCAGCAGGTTGCTGACTTGTCTCTAGGCTTGTGTGACTGGGGCCTTAGCAACAAATCTTTGCACGAATAGCTAAAGGTGCTCTGTCTGTTTTTTGAGTTAAGGATTACGACCAGGAAGTGTTGGACTCACACTCCAGAATGCCAACACAAGGAGTGCATCTGGGGATTTTATTTAGTAAATGCAGAAATGTGCACAGATGTTTCTATATAGGCTGACTAGGTGGTCTGTGGCTGAGGAGACAAGGAAGAAGTAAACAGCAGATAAGCAGCATTTTTTAAGAGATGAGGATCCAGAGACACAGTTGATTGACTGCCAGCTAACATAACAAAGATCTAGAGCACAAACGAGAAAGGAATCACAAAAGCAATGAACAACTAAGGTATTTTTACATGCTACCACCTTGACAGCTGTAAAAGTCTGGACGAGAGTGGGCAGATGCAGGTTGGTGATTAGATGATGAAGCACAGGTGTGCTATGCCAGAACTCCATCTGGCACATTGAGAAGCTACACCTCCAAAAGGACCTCACAAACAAAGGAAAAGACAACCCAAGGCACACGCATCCACATCATCCCCCCTCTAGTCACATCTTAGTCCCTCCCAGTAACGATGCAAGCGGAGGAGGCAATGGACATGAGAGAGGAGTTTAAATGTCTAAATGAGACATCCTTGCCTCACTACCTCATTTTACATATGAGGTGTGGCAAGTCTGCATCATTAATTCGTAGACTGACAAATCAATAAATGCTTGTTGTATTTTATGAAATGCAACTTTATTCATGGCATGTTTTCTATTTAGGTTGCTTTCAATTAGATTTATGACATGGAGCAACGTGACAAGATACCCTGACTTTTTTTTAAAAAACACTCACACAAGAACACTGGAGGGCACAAATTTTATCTGCAGCTTAAATAACTGAAACAACTAATTAATAAAGTCTTGGTTTGTTCCATTTAGCGGTGTTCCATGCCTCCTTTGCACTTGAAGGTAAAAACACTTTAGCGAGGGATACACCTGCTCATCCTCTACTAAAGCCCCTCTACCTCCTCCCCCCCTCCCTCCTCTCTCCTTCCCCCTCTGCAATTTAGGAATTGAGATATCCTTCAACGTGGTGTACTCGGATTAATTTCCGGATCACAGGCAGGTGGATGCAGGACAGAGGAGACAAGCAGACACAATTTAGTGAAATGAGAAATGCCTGCAGTCTTGGTCAAAGAGAGAAAGGGGAAACACACTGACCAAGGAAGGGACACACGGAAAGCAGCCAGCTGACACCAGAGGACATTCTTGGACCGTATGAGGAATATTAAGTGACATATGTACGACTGACAGACATGTATAACAGACTGATGGAACCAGCAATGTTACTACATCTTGGGCTAAGGTTTCACATTTCTGCATAACAAGTACATAAGCTGCTTATTGGACCAGAATTGGCTTCTACCTGAGGTGTAATATTCTGTTGGCAAACATCTTAAACTAAAAAGCTCAGAAAAAAACATTTCCCCTATTCAGGAGATAAATATAAAAACAGCCTTTTAGTTTTAAATGCATCAAAATGCATCATACTGCACAGTGAAGGTCAAATTTCCAAGCGAAGCAACAATAAGCAAAATGTTTTTCAGTGCATGCCAGGGGACTGTACAGTTCCCCTTTTCATTTCCAAACAGCATTCATATGCTTCTGTAATATGTTTACAAGCCATTTTTTGTTAAAGAAAGGCAACATCTTTGGAAGGCACAGAGCGATGATTAGGATAGCTGGGGAGCGTTCAAAAGCTCTGATGGAGCTCTGGGTTCACGTTATGTCTCGCGCTTCAAAGCAGCGTGGACGTCTTTATGTTTAAACCAGTAGGTTTAAATGTTTCCTAACTTCAACCACACGCTTTGAGTTGCCTAAACATACAGTTCAACTCATACTTCTGTTGGCACAAGCAAATAACACTGGGAGGATTTGCAGATTGCTGTGCATGAACATTTTGTAACATGGTACACGTGTCTGCTAAAATGGGTCCTAATGATATTACTGGAAAATTGATATAATTTGATGTAATTGTGTACTTGCTTTCCCGGAAATTGGACTGTTCAAGGGGAACTCTTGTTTTTTTGCTTTTTATTTTATTAAGTTTAAGCCAAAAAAACCCTCTCCAGCACAGACATGCACAGCAGATTCAGTAATAACAGCAGGAAATATGTTTAAACTATAAAGGGCTAAAGGAAAACATACAATAAAAAACTAAGACTAAGCAAAGATCAAACATGTCTGCTAGTTAATCCCATGACATTAAATGAAATACTGTTTCCAGGACATGTGTTAATTTAAGATAACCAGTCTTCAAAATGAGTATCGTGTCACATGACTCATTACTGAGGCTAAAAGAGAAGCTTTAAAAAAAAAAAGCCATTAACCTATAGAAGGAGGTTCCTCAGGTCTGCAGGTAAATAAGGTGGACAAACCTTTTGTCTTTTGTGTGGAAGGGAATTGAACTCAAGCAATTTAATCTAGTGTAAAGTTGTGGAATCAACTCTGCAACAGTGCCTCCAGAAAATTCACATCCCATAAGACTCATTAGAAAGCTTTCTCTCTAAAGTCTAAAGACATGCCACTGTTTTCACTGCTCATATGCTCTCTGAAGAGTTTCAGGTTAAACTGCTGGAATTGTGGAAACTGGGATGATTGGATCCCCCCTGTGCTGTAAAACAGCTAAACTGTCTTCCTTTCTTTCTGAGTTATTTGCAATTTTTAACATTTCCACTCCACGTCTGGGTTATTTTTAAGCATTACCCATTTCTACATCTCACAAGACACTCAAATCTTATATGCATATTGCTGAAATACCAGCTCTTGGGATATTTTGAGTTAGGGTCTGGCTCGTTGGGTCATTTGGCATCCCAGGCCCTGAGATCAAGAATCAAGGATGAAACCAAAAAGATTAAAATGTGTGTTTATTTTCCTGTCCAGCATTTAAGATCCTACATTGTCCTTTGCAGACATGACGTAAGATCTCCTCATCTAAATCTCTCCACGATAGCAAGTAGCGTATTTTCTAAAATGTCAAACTATCCATTTAAAAGCGAGACATATTTAATACACTCATGGAAGATTTCTGAGTTTCCTGAGTTCAAAGCCAATTTTCCTGTCATCAGATTCACTGCTAAGATTTCTTTCAAACCTGTAACAAGAGGTGCATACAGAGGAGGTACATGTATATGTACCAAACACTGCACACACTGAGTTTTATGAGTGAAAGGACAAACACACATCAAGGTTTTCTGGTTAATGTCACACATTAGAAATTACGGGCAGCAGAGTCACTCGCAGGTGTTTTCAGGAATGTAAACAGGCCAGTTTGCCGTCTACGCATTAGACCAGATTAATGTTTTGTTGTCCTCGTGCAGTTGCCAAGGCTGCGGGAAGATGAATGAAATGCAACTTGATTCTGCAGAAGTGAGACACAAGGATACACAAAGAGGGTGATTTAAAAGGGTTGTCTAATTAGAGATAGAGATATGTCATCCTTTTCATTATCAATCCATGCAGACACCCGACATGAGAACAGGGTTGACACGGGTGAGTAATTGCATTACCCCTCACCTCTATCTCCCTTATACACTTTAACAGTATGCAATGAGCGAGCTGATTCCCCACTGAGCAGGAAGAAAGACAAACAACTTCAGCACGACTAAGAGAAAATACTAATTCATCAGTTTAATGTAACATTTAGATTAGATTACGTCTGACAACTTTCCCAGACAGTTTTAGACGTTTTTGTATTTTTTTAAGGCAATCATCAGTTTTCCATTTATTGGAAAATGGGAACTGATACAAAAAGGATGCCTGGTAATTATTTTACAAAGATGAGCTACATTCTTGCAATATCAAGTCATAATGGGATTAGGTAGTATTAGAGTTTTGCTGCAATGTTATTTTTTCTTATGGCTTAATCTACTGAAGTTAAGGATACAGCTCAACCCATGTAGGATTCTTAGGCTAATACTGATATATTGTGATGTGACACAGCTATTCATTCTTGTCCTCTGTGCGAGACATTAGTCTGAGACCTCTACGTCAAACAGAATTTATGCAATCTGTTTAAGTCCTGGGCTTTCTATTGGTGCCACATTTGTGGAGGTTTGACTAACAGACAACGTGCAGTTTCTTTTCAAAAGGACTGGGATTACACCAACACACATACACATACATTTTTTGCAGATATTATGTTTCTATTGCTAAAAATCAAATTGTTTCTTCAATATGAGATTCTTAACTTTAGCTTAGCTGGATTGCAAAAACGGAACAGTTATTTTAACCCTTTCAAAACAAAGCTTTAATTCAGCATCCTTTGCAGTGGACAGCAGGAGTTACTAACTGATTTTCTTCCAGCATCCACACTTCAGGAAGCAGAGGGCTGGGTGAAGCAGGAAAAATACTCTGAATTGTAAAAGGGGAGTCGGACTTATAGCTGTCAGGGGATGAGGTGGAGGAGGTGAAAGCTCAGAGGACATGCAAGCTTTCAAGGAGCCTGAGCAAGGACAATGTGATGGCACCCACCCTCCAATATGGATAAGAAGCAACGTGTAAGCCACGGCTCTGACGTTTTTTCATTCCAACGTGCAGAATGGAAAATAAATGAATACACTTACACACGCATAAATGCAGAGTAATCAGCTAAAAGTTTCATTCCTCAAACTATTTACTCTTTTAATTTATATGATTAATATTTGCTAAAAGTGCACTAAGCCATGCTTCGCCTTTCTTTATCACTTCAGTTTCAATCCTAATGAAATTAATATGAAAGACTTAAACATGCAGGATGATGCTGACCACAACCTCCGAGACTGTCGAGGCACACAAACCAGAGGGAGGTGCTCATCTTCGCAGACACCCTTGAAACTGAAAGCATTCTTCACCATATCTGTGTACATGGTGTGACTCAGATACCCGGGGATCCGCATATACTGGGTCAAGTCAAAACAGATTCTTCACGATTAAGCAGTCCATTAAAGAAACAAATGGGATTGATTCCTCTGATACAGGGAAAAAAGAATCATGCCCTCTGGAAGGTGAGACCTCTCTTAAACAGACAGTGTCACTCTGCTGAGACGATGGAGAGCCTGTGGAGATAAGCTGATGTTTCCTTTCTCTCATCTTCAGAGCCCAAGCTTCCACAATAATGACTAGCCACAACAGACTTCAAGTGTTGTCACTCTGCCCCGGGCTGTGAGCTTTCACCTCCCTTTTTTATCAATAAGGTTGACCTAGGAGAAGTTATTTGTTAAAACATTTATTTTTAGTGTTCAGATGTGTTTCCTGTTTCAGGAACTTTTTTAAAGTTCATGAAATTCAAAGGAAAATGAAAACAGTATAATTACATCATATCACATCATTCTGTTATCAAGGAAAGGTCCAATATCCACTACACGGGACAGGAGATCAATCAACCACAACAACACAACAATAAGGGTCAAGACTTTGCGTTCTGACACACAAAAATACACTGATTTCACTAAATTTGTCCTCTGTAGTTATTTATTTGCTTGTTTACGCACTGCTGACTTTGCTCAGATCAGCTGACTCTTGTGTTTGTGGCCTTCCAAACACGTGTGTTTCCGCTTTGATCTATCAAACCCCCTTTCCAGTCTTTTAATAATGTTGCAATACTTTGCGTCTTGTTTTATTTAACAGAAACAAGACCCCTCAAACCCTTTGTGTCCTAGACAACGTAGAATCTTTGTATTAGTGAGTCATCCAAACAACTCAGCAACAAATTAATGACTTCTGTCGTTTGTGGATGGGCCCTCTTAGACGTTTTCTTGGCTGAAGTTCGGTCTATTTTCAGCATCTTCTTCCATCTGTTTGATGGTATTTGTCTCTGACTACTGGAGAACCTCAGCATGATCTTTTATTGAAAACAATTGAACTCTAATACTAGCTAATGATATCAGAGAGTATTTGCTAATATAACTTGGTTGGGCCAATAGTCTTGAATTACTTATTTTTTCAAAGCTTGTACAGGACAGTAAGCCTACAAACAACAACACTCTGTGACGTTGCACTACAATGAAACCATACTCATGCTGGAACTGTTTACATGCTGATGTTTAGCTGGTGATTTAATCGTGTTGGCCTGCCAATATTTGTTATACAGCACTGATCACATAGTTTAGTTTTTGCAGAAATAGGGCAATAAAGCAAAAAGGCAAAATCCAATTTTATTCAGGTTCGAAATTCATTTGAAGGCGAGACAGTCAAGTCAAACCCCTCAAAACCACAAATATCAATTCACAGTAACGCTACAGGAAAAGTCAGACGATCGCTAGGATTCCTCCACTGTCAGTAGCAATTCATCTACTTGCTTGTTAAGATATTTCAGTCTGGGCCCACTACACAAACCAAAAGCTGTGAAGTGTAGCCAACAGGCATCAAATCATTGGTGGAAATATTTGGCTTTACTGCTTGAAAAATGATACCAAATAAATGATCAAACATCAAAATAATGACTGAATGATTTTCAAAACATTAATACATGTTCTAGTCTAGCAAATATCATTAACATTTATATATCAGTGCCCTTGAACGCACCAATGGGTAGTTTTCAAAATAGCCTTTACTTGCATATGATGCATTATGTATCACTGACAAAGTCAGCAAGTTGCTCATAGTGATGGATTAGCTGTCTGGAACAAGTTTCAAACCTCTACAAACTTATTATAGTGCACTGGAATGAATGGAAAATAATGGCTGGCAACAAGATAGGATATCAATCTACAACCTTATGGTTTGCTCTGGAAAATAGCCAGTAATGCAAATTAGGACTATACATGCTTTGTAGCTAATGGGTTGGAGGATATAGAAGAGCCATTATGATTCTTTAAAGGCTTCTCTGATGATATGGTGTGAGCGAAAGAAAACCATTCAGCCCCACTAACATTAGCTGTGATGTTTGAATATTTTGCAGTGTGCAGCCCTTGGAGGCGTGGCAGGTTCACGGGAGGTATAAGCAGCCCATTAGAGCGGCCCAGCCTTGCTTGAGGGAGGTAATCTTGTTTCACTTTGCAAATGCATTTGCTTCCACTTAATTGCACCAGCAAGCAGTGTTTCAGAGGGACAAAATTAAAAAAAAGAAAAATGAGTGATTGTTTTGGCTGCTTTTGACCCCTCGTGAATGTTGGGGTTAATCTGATTAAATTACTGACTGTTTTATTAAATCACAAAGATTTGGTCTTGGAAACGCCGGTGACGTAAGTGGGGGAAACAAGGTTTGAACAGTTGTAATGGGCAGTGTGAAAGCATAGCGTTTGATGGATATCTTAAAATATTATCCTTCACACCGAGGACTTTTAAAAATAGGACTGAGTCTTTTTATAGGGCTGAGTGACTCTGATATTTGCATGGTTGAGTCAGACGCTGCAGAAACTTTGTCTGCAGAGCATGATAAGCTGCACCTCCAGATTCAGCCTGACAGCAGCTCGACAAACTAATAATCGTTCACAGAGACAGACTTAGAGCTCTCTAAATGTTTGCCATTTCAGTGATATAAGGCTTGTTTTTCAAAAGAGAGCATCAGTTTGACCTAAATGTTAGATATTTCTTCACCATGGATGTCACAGCAAACATGAGAAGATTCTTTAATCTGCACATCTTGACTCATTAATATTTTTACATCAACAAAGGATCAGAAAACTACCTTTGATTTGAAAACTGTGGTGCATAATAAGCTCATGATCAGGTGATTTCAATTAGCTCTGCAGTGGTTTTTATCTCATAACACATGATTTTCAGGCCCACTCTTTATGGCTCAGTCACACAAGAGTAAAAATGGGACGGCAACTTCCTTGCAACAAGGAAAAAAACCGTGTTTGCATTAAAAATTTTCAAATAGTTGCAGCAACCAAAGTTAGTACGTTCCACTAGGAAAGTCGGAACATTTTGGAAAAACAGGATGGGTTTTGCTTCTTAGATTTTTAATTTAGGATTGGTGGGGCTGGTTCAAATTTCCAAGTGGAAAATCCGAGTTGATGGGGTACTCCAGATGAAAATTCCAACAAGGAACTCAAAAATTCCAACTTCCGACTTAGTCTGGACCACACTGTCTGACCCAGAGATTGGTGAAGGTTTGCAAATAACTGCCAACAAATTTCTAGGATTGCCAACACATTGCTGTCAACCTGCAGTAACTATGTAACTATTTGTGAAGGAATTTCTGCTTTAAATCTGTGAAGTTCTGGCTGGATGTAAGCAGTTAATGTGAATTTCTGTTTCTGTGTATGTAGATGGCAACAGATTTGCAAGTTTTGCCAGTTTATCACAGTTAATTGGTGTATTATCACAAACAGTTTGCATGCAACTGCCAAACTGACCCCATTCAACCACAAATTAACTACCTGACTGACTTTTATTACCTGTTATCTTATTGCAGGGATTTTTTGCATTTTGGTGCTTGCTTTGAAGATACCAACTACTGCAAGTGGCCACAGTCCTGGCTCCCTTCTTCAAAGCCACCATTTGAAAGGCAATGAGATTGCAAGTTCGTTGCACACGGTTGCAGTCATTTAGGTCATGCTGGAGACTCCGACTACTGTTTTTCCTACTGTGACTGTAGCATTAGCTACATTTCCACACCTGGTGGGAAGAGGTGCTCTTCAGGTAAGGTTACCAACATGAGTACAAACTGTGCTGTGATCTGTTTGATGATGCAACAAAGATCAGTTTAGGAGGCAGGAGGCTGTAACATAACTCACTCATTATTCACTCACAAATTAAAACCAAGATTTTGCCTTGTGTTTAATTTAGATGAGCTTTAGTTATTTAGTCATAACATTTTGTGACTACTTTATATTTTTGCTGTGAGACCAGCGTCTAAAAGGAGAGCAATCACTGATTTAAATAAATCAGACATTGAACATCACTCCCAATAAAGACTGATTCTGCTTTGTATCCACTTTAAAATATTCAGCAGCTTGCTAACATGTTTGTCATTGAAACTTTATGATACTGCAAAGTAAGTTTGTGGTGTACTTTTTAATTTGTCCTTCACAGAAAAGAAACCCAAATGTCTGACATTTTATAGAGTGAATGTCGGCTATTTGAAATGAACACAGGGTTAAGAGGTCAATTTCAGTTGGTGACACAAGATTTCTGACTTTTACATTTTGATTAAATGGCACTGATGCAAATTTCTGTGGTCCTTCAAATGTTTGCTCACTAAATAGAAATGTTTAATTTTGAAAGCTTAGCTAGAAAGCCAATAAATTGCAGGTATGCATCACAGCCTTCTAGATTGTTCTCAATAAACACCACCTGTTTTTAGAGCCACCCGGTTCCTCAGTCAGTTGATTTTTTTTTTCTTTTTTTTTTTAATGGTGCAAGTCAGCCTTGGAAAAAAGAAGTCATGAAATTCAGAGCAGTCTCGCCAGAGCAGGTTTGGGTTGAATGGAGCAGCTAGCTAATCTCCATATGAAATGCATACAACAAAGGAGAAAATTAGCTGGAAAGAGTAATTGTTTAGAATAAAGTGCAGGGAAAGTAAGCACAAGAGAGTGAAGGCAGCACAGCAGCAACACGTCAGCTTTAATAATGAAGTACTCTGCAAGTGTCCCGTGAGTTCACACGAGGAAGCTATTTTTGCCCACAGTGATAATAATAATGAAAAAAATTACAGTCGGCACATGGCACAATTAATTCTCTGTTGATTTTTAAAACAGGATAAGATTAAAGAGCTGTGGCCAAATGTTAATCTAGAGAGTGGAGTTTGTCAATCAAAAGGCTGTTTAATGGCAATAAAATACTTTACTATTTGATGGCGTAAACAGTCGACAGTCATGGGAATCATTTGATTATACTATTTCCATCAAACAACAATAAATAAGTCTGAAGACAATAACTAAAAAAAAAAAAAGAAAAAACACACCATTTCAGTAAAAGCATACCCCAAAGCCAACACAAATCAACAACAAATTAGTTTGGTGTTACCTAAGGCATGTCACAATTTTTTAATGTAAAGTGAACAAGAGAGCAAAGGTTGAAAACACTGAGCAGGGGAAGGTATGCAGGGACTCTGGAGTCCCTGACATGGCCTCGGGCTGGTTTCAGAGTCATTTGCATTCTTTCAAATAGTCCTGGAGCCAAACAATAGCAGACAACATGCCTTCTTTTTCTACTGCAGGCTGCAACAGCAGCCAGCTCTGCACCACCCAGCTATGCCTTCTTGTAGCTGAAGCCGCATTGTCACAGACACGGCATGAGGTGAAGGCAGAACTGGGCAGAAACAGAGCTTATTGTTATGGTAATTCCTGTTTGTTTGGAGATGTGGTGTAAATGTAGGTGTGGCTAATTGCACTGGGTTCTGTAGGTCACCACCAGTGTGCATAAACTCTACAGCTTGTTATTCAGAGCAGCCCCAGGGTGCTGAAGAGATAATGTCAGCACGACTTGGGCCAACAAACGGAAGACTGGTCATGTCCCAGACTGGTATTAAACCTTCAGGGCAAAGATGCTCCAATCCAGCCACATTCCAGAGTCAGGAGGCTTTAGTGGTCCCTCCACTGCAGTGCAGTCGACTGTGTTTAAACAGTCTTAATCAGATCTGTGTGTTGGACTGTTGACGGCAGGGCTAGATCTGCATTGTTGCCTTTAACAATGAGGAGCTTTATGGCTGTGGTGTCAGGTGACACCTGTAAGGTGCTTCTTTCACAGTGTGCAAACAAAGTATTAGTAAGTCAGTTAGTGAGCAAACTTTAGGTGCCTTTTTCGAGACAGCACTGTTTTCCTGAGAGAAAGGACAGCAGGGAAGACAATGTGCAAAAACATGGAAAAATTCTGACCAAACACTACTAAAGTATCATCCCGGTAAAAAGCAATTACAGTAAAATGCTATTTTAATTAGAAATCATTTGGCCCAATATGCCCATGGTCTGTCATGACGTTTCATTTGTTAAATTCTTTCTCTCGAGTAATGTGAAAATCTGTAATTCAGCTCTGTCTGCAAAATGAGCCTGGTTGCTTGGTTTCTGTCCCTGACGTTTAGAACTGACTGATTTGATCACCACAAGATATGAAAGATGTTCTATCTATAATTGTTTTGCAAGAGATTCAATTAAAACATCTAACAAACATCAAGCAATCATAAAAAGTCTAAGGAGAAATCAACCGGCATCTGACAGCAGATATATTTTGAAAATGTGATGACTGCAACTTAAGAAGAAAAACAGTACGCGGCAAAGCTGCTCCACCACTGTGCAACTTGAGGCAATCGATAAATTCAGCAAATAAATGCAAAAGGACTGTCAATGCATGCTGTGTGTTGGTGTTTGTGAGCCACTGTCACGATTGGGACCAGAGCAAGGACTGTGAGCAGTAGTGCATTCAGAAATTTGACACCACCTCAGAATAAAAACAAGTCCTATTCTCTGTTGAACAGGGGCAGAAACTCAAAGAAGATTTCACAACCTACAGATGTTTATTTCCTTCATTGAAAACTAGCATCACTGGAGATGAATGCATGTTATTTTAGGATGCTTATTTATATGTATATCATGCCAAAAAGAGAAATAATTGAGAGGCAGATCTATAACCAGCGGATCTATAACCTGAATATAAAAGCATCAACTTTCTGAGGTAGATATTTAACGACTTGTTAACAAGTAAACATGTGAAGACAGGAGTTTGTGATTACTCTATTTCAGAAACAATACCTCTGACCACTGCTA
The DNA here is from genome assembly GCF_018398535.1 of Haplochromis burtoni. Classification (NCBI taxonomy): domain Eukaryota; kingdom Metazoa; phylum Chordata; class Actinopteri; order Cichliformes; family Cichlidae; genus Haplochromis; species Haplochromis burtoni. The sequence continues at coordinate 688,423 of NW_024582577.1, forward strand.
TATGTGAACAGAGCACTACATATTTTTATTTTTATCTGTGGGGATCTTGATTATATTCATATCTAAATGTGGAGAACTGGTGAAGGTTCAAAAAGTAAAGCAAGACACATTTAGAGTTGTTAATGACTTCTTCTTGTGTGAGGCTGCCAACAGTTTTATGCAGTGTTATTAGTTTTAGACTTAAAGAGAGGCTGTAATCAATATTTTCACATTAGGATGACTAATGAGCAAATTTTCTTTCAGTGGAAAAACCCACTGGAGGTTATCTCCTAAAAATGTACCATTTTGGTTCAGGCTCACTATAAAAACTATAATAGCATTTAATGCTTTCGAAATCCAGATAAATTCAATTGAATTCAGTTTTATTTGTATAGTGCAAATCACAATGACAGTTGCGATTAGACACATGGACGTGTTGGTGTTGTAAAGCGGTCTTCTGTTTAGGACTATGCTCCGTCCTCATCTCCCCTGTTTTTACCGGCTGCTCTGGACTAACTGTTGAGCAGTGTTGGTCAAGTTACTTGAAAAAAGTAATCAGTAACTAATTACTTCCCCCAAAAAGTAATCCTGTTACTTTACTGATTACTTATTTTCAAAAGTAATTAATTACTTAGTTTCTTTTTAAAAACACGATTTACAACCTGAATAGGTGATAAAGCGATAGATCTTTCAGCCCAATTCTACTTTTTCTGCATAATCCATCATACAAAATGTAATCAAATGGAAAAGTCTCTTTTTAAAACTTGTTTTATTAGTTTTAATCTTTTAACTTTATGCATCAAGCAAAAATTAAATTATATGAAACATTCTCTGACTGGAAGAAATTAGTTTAACATTTAAACCTATTTTCTGCACATTCCAGCACAGCAATAAAATATCTTTTTGTGTTTACACTCACTCTTTCAAATAAATGGAAGTGGAACACAGCAGAAAATAAATAAAATCAAAGACTCAGCGGTCCTGTTACTCTATTTTCACCTATATAGCAAGCGGATGTTTGCTCTGGTGCAGGTGTGCCACAGCGATCAGTGGAAGAACCCGCAAGTTTGTCTGTGAATTTCCCATTATGTCGTAGCGCACTCGGTGCTTGCTCAGAAGTTAAGGGGTTTTTCGCTGTAAAAAGAAGTTTTCTTCCCACGCAGTGAACAGTGGACACTAATGTTTTTGTCACTTTTTACAGAATCAAACTCAAAGTAAGGTCAGTACTTCCACGCTTTAAACGCTGCACGCTCATACTCTCTCCCGAACTCGATATATTATCTATTGCTGATCTGCACACAGCTGTTGCCATGAATGTCGCACTCGCTTACGTCATTGTCATGAGACACTCTCACAAAAAAATCACGGTTTTAGTAACGCAGTAACGCAGTGTGCTTATGGGAAAGTAACAGTAATCTAATTACCTTTTTTGCAATAGTAATCCCTTACTTTACTCATTACTTGAAAAAGTAATCGGATTAATAATTGGAGTAATCGGAAGTAATCGGATTACTTGTAACGCGTTACTGCCCATCTCTGCTGTTGAGTAACAAGTAATCAGAGCTATTCTGCCGACTTTAGGGACATGGATAGCTATGGATTTTTCATGGGTGCGGAGCTGGGTCTCCAATTCAGTGACCCTGCTCTAAAAAGGCTGCATTCATTCATTTAAATTAATATTAACTTTGTTATGTTTACTAAGTACAATTATTTATTAAGTATCGTTATTACTAAAGGAGGAAGGACAGGTGAAGCAGTCTTACGGCTAGCAAGTCAGCTATGTGCTAAGCTAGCAAATCATTAAAGACACAGTGAATGAATATTGTGAGAACAATTAACATTAAAAGATGTGCTTTGGATAAAGCATGCAAAGATTACACTATGACGATGAAGATCTTACATTAGTTGTTAATTAAATTGGCTAAATCCACTGTGCATTGTAACAGGAACAGGAAGTGATACAGCAATCTTGCGGTGCATGGTGGAGACCAAAAACAGAGCTGAAAGGAATTTGAATGAAAAGAAAAATTCCAGACAGCGGCTCTCAATCAGAAACTTTATTAGGTGAGTCATTCCAGAATTTGTTGACAGTTTGGGCAATAAAAGTTACATTATAAAAGTGATAATCTTATTGTGGATGTGGTCTCTGGCTCTGCTGCAATGGAGGGCTTATACAGTAAGATCACAGGGTTGTGCCTGGAGGACGAAGGGGACAGGTGAGAGGAATACAACTAATGTACTCTGCCCTTTTTAGTGCCTGGACCCAGGAAGGAGTAGTGTGTGGTGTGGGAAGAAGCTGGAAAGTTGGCTTCCTGGTGGAATATATACGGTGCCGAAGCAGCGGGAATTCTGTATTTAAAAATAAAGGTGCTCAGAGTGACACTGGAACACTGTGCGGGTCCTGATCATTTCACACTTATTTTAAATTTTATGTTAAATAAATCAACAAAAATTTCTCCAGGTCAGGGACCAAAGATGCACTTTTTATCAGATATTTTAGTTCTTGTACTATGCGTGGCACAACAGTATCCCACAAGTATATTTAAAACACAGCTGCCCTAAATTAACAGTACTAGCATTTACCAAAATATTTTTTTATGTTTCTAATAGGGTTAACACACCAGTATGTTTAAGCACTTTAATCAAAATATTTTAATGCTAAAATATAATTACTGTTGTTAATTAAATTTTTCAAATCATCCATTTTACAGAAAAGCTGAAAAAGTAAATCATATTATTATCCTTTGATGAAGATGCCAAGTTACAGTTATTTACTTGAATTCCCAAAACAAACAAACAAACAAAAAAAATGTTTTAGCATTTAAACGTTGAATAATTTCTGAAAATAGTTCAGGAATTAAAGATTACAAAAAACTATGGATTGGTCCTGTATTACCTTAGAAAACCATGATGTGATTACATGATTATTTATTTTAATAATATGGAAACAAGGTTATAATCAACAGTAACAGGCTTGCACAATCTAGCAGCATTGAATAGATGCATTAACTTTGACTGTATATTATGACATAAACACAAATAAACACAGAGGACCAGATGGTTGTCTGATAATTATTTTATATATATTTTTAACAGATGTTTATGATATTTTTTTGAGTGGAAACAAGGATTGAAAATTAGTGTTTGCTCAGAACAAGATGCTAGCTGTGGAATGTAATAGACTGTGAAAGTCAAGGATAAATGCAGTTATATAAATAAAGGAAGCAAGCTCTGGAATTAATTTGTCTTCTTTCAGTAATTTAGGTTACATGGCTGCACTGGTTAGCATGACACGCTAAGTCTAGCTAGAAAAGGTTGAAAAAAATGAAACATTCTGAACTGACCTTTGGTGTTTAGAATGTCAATTCCTCTTTGTCATGTGGCAGAGTTTTGTCTCAGACTAAATAGGTTTCACAAGATTGTCCATATGTTGTGAGAGAAGAGAAAGATACTTTCTGAGTGATGCTGTTTTGTATGTTGAATGATCATTTGGGACCCTTTTTCACATTTTGTCTCAGGACAGGTGTACAGCTTGCTAGTACTGGGTTGGATCTCCTTTTGCCTTCAGAACTGGCATAAATATTTGAGGCATAGATTCAACAAGGTGCTGAAAACATTCCCCAGGGAGTTTGGTTCATATTGAAATGATAGCAGATTTGCAAATTTCTTGGCTGCACGTCTATGATGCAAATCTCCCGCTCCACAAACATCCCAAAGGTGCCCTATTAGATTGGGATCTAGTGACTGCAGAGACCATCTGAGTACAGGGAACTCATTCAAATAAGCAGTTTGAGATGTTTTTGAGCTTTGTGACACGGCCTGTTTTCCTGCTGGAAGCAGCTATCAGAATAATGTGGTCATAAACGCATGAACACGGTCAGCAACAATATTCAGGTAGGCTGGGATGTTTAAGCAATTCTCATTTGTTACTAAGGGGCCCAAAGTTTGCCAAGAAGATATCCTCTACTACAGGGGTGTCAAACTCAAATACACAGTGGGCCAAAATTCAAAACTGGAACAAAGTCGCGGGCTAACGCTAATATTTATTGAAAAAAAAAAATCCCCCCACATATAAGAATGAATCTTTTCTTATGGACTCAAACAAGTTTTGCTGAAAACCTGAATATGGAACAAGCAAAGCTTAATACTAAACAATATATATATTAACTGTATAATACCAGTAGGCCAGCTCTAATAGTAATTTGGTATGGCTTCGCGGGCCAAATGTAATTAGGCTGCGGGCCAAACTTGGCCCGCGGGCCAGAGTTTGACACCTATGCTCTACTAACACCACCAGCAGGCGCTTGAATTCTTGATACAAGGCAGGAAGGATCCGTGCGTTCATGCTGTTCAGGCAAAATCTTGACCCTACCATCCAAATGTCACAGCAGAAATCGAGACTCATTAAACCAGGTAACATTCCTCCGATCTTCTATTATCCAATTTTGATGAGCCCATGCATATCATAGTTTCTCGCTCGTACCTGACGGGTGTGGCACCCATTGTGTTCTTCAGCTAGCTTCTGCTTCAGTGTTGTTCATTCAGATATGCTGTCCTGCATGCCCTGGTTGTAACGACAGGTTATTTGAGAAACTATTGTCTTCCTCCAACTTCAAAGCACAATGGCCTTTCTCCTCTGACCTCTGAACCAACAAGGCATTTTTGCTCAGAGAACTTCTCAGTGGATATTTTCTATGCCTTTTCAGACCACGCTCTGTAAACCCAGTAGATCAGCAGTTTCTTAACTACTCACACCAGCCCATCTGGCACCACTTCAACAGCTCATCTTTACCTGCCATGTGATCGGCAGATATTTGTGTTAAAAAGCAGTTGACGAGTTAAAATAAATAAAGTCTATGCATATATGATTGTTGTATCCTGTTTATGCTTAAAGCTTCTGAGCTTTGAATGTGTATTAAAGGCGAATAAGGAACCGGTACCATCTCACATCATCATTTCAGTTTTATAGCCTATAAAGGTAAATAGGCTCCTCAGACACTCGCCAGGATGGCTAAACCTCTCTGGGTTTCTGTCACATTTATGGGGACATGTAAGGTGCCGTTATGTAAAATGTTTTCCTCTGTTCATTAATACTGGAACTTGAGTGGAAACACTTCCTCGTTGTCAGATCTTTGGCCATAGATTATCAAGTGTTTTTAGTTTTCTTCCATTTGCTGTTTGTATTTGAATGAAATCCTAACTGGGAGCTTGCTTGGGCTACACATGCTGCGCTAATGTGGTATTTGCCAGAAGTGTGTTAAATAAACTTGCAAACAAACATATACACTGACAACAATCAGCAAAGACAGCAAATTTTTGCCACAAGTGAACATTAAAGTTCCCAAACTCTCTAAACCTCATGTGGTGACACATTTTCAAGCAGCCAAATAGGAGCGGGATTATTCTAATGTATGTAAAGCTCGAAAACAAAGCATGCAGACCTCAGTCTCCGAAAGCAGGAGGTCTTGTTTTTCTACACTGCACAAATTTCTATGAAATCTCCGCAGTCCTTCCTCTCAGGCCATACAAATGGCAACAGCTGATTCTGTTGTTGCAGGGGGGGGGGGGGGGGGGGGGGGAGTTCTTTTATATTTGATTACTTTGTCATCCGTTTGATATTCTTGACATGCCCTTTTCACTCCAATATATCAGGAGATGGTATCTTTCTTCGGCTGGTATCTACCCCTTGTGCTTTAAAGATTAACTGCTGAACAGAATGTCAACCTGCTTTCACCACAATGCTGCTTAGAAAAAAAAATAAGGAAAAGTCAGCAGCAAATGATAGTGCACAACAAATTGTTCAAATAACTTAGAGATGAATTAAAAATTTTTAAATTGCCTTAACATGACTTATCTGTTGTTTAAGAGTTAATTTCATGGAGCATTTGGGTGTTGCATGTCATTACAAGAAAGTGGCAGAATATGTATTCCAGAAATATTCTGTGCCGCATTAGAGAGGGATAACAAGAGTATGCCAATTGTGTTTATTCGGAGTTGTTTTTCAAAGCATCAGCCTGCAGCAGGCGGCATTTAAGTACCGCCGATTCCGCCGGCAATGAGCCACCATTAACTGACAAACCAACAAATAGTTTCAGGCTCAGGTGAGAAATAAACAATACTGACAGCTGACAGATGCCTGAGTTGTAGCAGACCAGCCTACATCTTCATGAATAATTTCTCTGCCTTTCATGTTGCCAATGAATAACATTTATGCATTCACAGCCAGGTAATTTGGGAAACAGACACAACACAGCAGCCAAACCTGCCAGACTGGGTCAAATATATCACACACCAGCAGCTGCATCCACCACAGAAAGCAGGCAGACACAGACTGTGAACGTCTCCACCTGTAGTACATCTGAACTCTATTTTTTCCCTCAGCTCTTGCTGTAATTGATTCTCCCTCACATGTTTCAGCCACGTTTTCTCAGGTTGTTTTTTTTTTCGTTTTTTTTTTATATGGATTTTTTATATGGATTTTTACATTAACTATATATCTATATATCGAGGAGTTTTCAGGAATTTTCCCCTCTTCATTAAGACTTTGCCTTTTGAAATCTTGATATGAATATTAGTGCGTGTGCCGTCATCTAAATGTCAGGAAAAGGCAAATAGCAAAGTGTGCGCAATTTCCTCTTTAGAAGACCTGTGCCGTGATCATCATATCAGACAGCAGAAACTTTTCAGAGCTCTCATTTAATACCCTAAGGAACCTCACTTTTGTGCTCTTTAAAACGGCATTTTGTCATTCCTGTAGCATCTTCCCATCAGGCCACAGGCGTTTAGAGATCGTATTCTTTCACCAAGCACAATGAGGAATTTGTCTCGGTGAATTTGCACCGACATCCAAGACAGTTCCACAATACAGGATTAACCAGCTAAAGGCAGCATAAAGACCTCACGCATGATAGCAAGACAAGCAGATTCATGTAGACTATGAAAAGTGTATTAAAACGTTCGTAACACGGTATGCAGCAAATAATGTGTCAGGTAGTGTGTCCTGGCTATAGGTGGCCAAAATCATTCAGGTTCTCCTGTGTGTTTAAAAGCTTCAAATCCAGCATCATGGGTGTTTTAAAGGCACATTTAAGCTTCTAATGTGTTCAGAAATGCTTTTTGAGTCATTCATAGAGAGATAGTTTTTCACTATAATGATGTTTTGATGCACTTGGTACCACAGTGCCCACCCTCCACTTGCTGCTTTTGCTCCTTTTCAGACCACTGCTGTACTGCTATTTATAGATTTGACAAAACAAAGTGAAACAACCTGCATGCCAAACCATTAAAGGCAAGGAAAGAGTCATTTATGTAGACGCTAAAGGCACTGAGGGAGCAGTCAGAAACGTGGGCAGGCTTGAAGTAGTCGCTTGCTTTTAAACTTTTAGCATTTATTTAAATTTTTTTATTTTTATCAGTATTTTTATATTGATAACAAGACAAATGACCAGGTTCTACAGTTCCCCTTCATCTTCTTTAGCATCTATTGTCTTCTGGCACCGTGCTTTGGACTGAAAGTTGTTGGTGGAGACCCAGCTGGAGAAAAAATTACTGCAGCGTTGAATTTGTATTTGCTGGGTGGACAAAATATGACTCCATTAAATGCTAAAAATATGCCTTAACTGTTACTTGCGAAACTAAGCAACAGGTTACCAGCATGTTCCCGGGATCAGCATAATAGGTACTAATCTGTAGGTGTTGTTTTCACAGTTTGTTGTGCAGCTTTTTACATCAGGTTGCATGAATACGCGATCATTACCTCGAGCTTACAGTAACCACGGGCAGGCAACAGGGTTTATTAACTGCCGCTGCACATGAAACAGTGCACAACTCTTTGCAGAGATATATGAAAAAGAATGAACAGAAATATTTCGTAAAGCCTGGAGACGCAAAAACTGTTGCCCTTTTAAAGCACAAGAAGAATAACATAAGACGTGATTTGTCCTCCATCATTTGTTTTACAGTCACCGTCAAGAAGAAGTTTCTATTGATCGGATTTAATATGAGTGAGGCATGGATGGCATGAGGAGCTCAAACAAAGAGATCCATTCTCCTTTTCTTTGTGTAAATGTGAGGATTAGTTGGGGGGAAAAGTTAGGCTCTGCAGAGAACAATGAAATCAATAAAACACAGACTCCTCACAGAAAGAGAGGTAACTCTGCATCGACTACAGGCTGCTCACACACTCAATCAGATTAACTAATGAAGCAATTATTGATCCAAAGTCGGGATGTTAGCTGGCGCAGGACTAGCCATTAAGTGGATCTTCCCCTCCCTTGGCCATACTGAAAATGTCAGGGTCACTGTGTTCGCTTCTTGACACAGTTTACTGAAGCCCAATCTGTAGGAAACCAATCACTCGTCTGCCTCCCACCGGCGGTTCTGAAAGGGGCCGACACCTCCACGGGATGGAGGAGAAATTAGATTTTCAGCAAAATTTGGAGAAGAGCCAAATTAACCCACTCCATATTAGCTCCTTAAACTTGGGGGGGGGGGGGGCGGGGGGGGGGGGGATGAAGGAACGCAAAAAAGAAGTGACTACTGCGGGGCTGTAAACGAGTGGGATCCTGTTCAGTCTGCAAATCGAGCCGCGCCGCCAGTTCAGGTTACTGCTGTTGCCACTGTTCTGACAAAGCTGAAGTTAATTATTTTTATACTTGAAACAAACCTATGATAATTAGTGCGTATCTACAACACGAGCGAGCACGGGAAGCGAATAAATAAATAAATAAAGATCATCTGTCTGCCGCATCCCTGAATGTCAGAAATGTGTACTTTCATTGCCTGAGTCCATAGCAACACAAGGTTGTTTGTTTCCATGCTCATAGCAGGAGCTGTGTCACAAGATGTCTCACAAGATGTCAAAATAGGAGCGCTCATTCTTTCATCAAATAAAAGACAGCAGGAGCTGGTACAGTTCCTCCAGTATGACATGATATATTGTAATTCATTATTCTGTGTGTAATTTTTTTCTCCAGTCATGGGGACTGACTGAAAATGCTCTCCTGTGAATACAAAATCAACCTGAGCTTCAGCTGCATTTATTCCGCCAAAAAGAAAAAGCATGACGTGAAGTTTTAGCACAGCGTTCGCACAAGTTTTCTTCCACTGTTTAGTCCTTGAGCAGCCTCACCTGAAATCCTAATTATGACCAACATGTTATTGTTTGTAATTGAACACAACGCTCCAGGCTTGGTCATCAGTCAGTCTCATTCACTTTCAGTCACACAGAAAAAAGCAAATAGTTCTCTCTCTCTTATTTTTTTCCCTTCTCTCGGCGCACTGAGGCAGGAAAAATATTGCTTTGCGGTTAACTTCTAATCAAATTGCATTAGGTTTTCACAGCCTGTGCCCTCACTCCATTTGCACAAGCCATCACAGACCTACATGAATTTCGCACCCAGGGTGAGGAATACTTACTTCTTCACCCCCAGTAGATTCCCCTTAACCCAACACACACTGGGCACACACATACACACACATTTTGCGATCAGACAAGCATGATCGTGCAGTTACAGCACAGCAGTAAATCATTTTATTTGCAGCAAGTGTGGTTTTAATGACATTTCACATGCTCTCATGTTATTTTTACCTGCTTCTGAAATGGACTCGCTGGAACTGCCATTGTTATATCAGTTTTAGAGCGTTGCACTTTCACAGAAAACAACCCTCATCTATAATCACGTCCTATTTGTCATCACACGGAAACCACGACACGCTATGCAAGTGAATGCAGACGACTGCTAACACGACACAGAGCAGGATTCGACTGCCAGCGATGGGAAGTAAAAAGCAATCTGAAGCTCTTACATTAATTCTAAGTGTTATATAGCCATTAAATGGATATTCATCATGCCGGCATTGCCATTCATTGAGATCTATGAAATTATTGAAAATTTAACAGATGACAAAAGGACTGTATAATTAATTAAGGCTTAATTATGTATGGATGGAAAGGAATGGAATATCCTCATTATAATTAACCTGGGATGCACATCCTATAGGCTGCTTCCTCATAAATCTTCTGCTTTTTTTGGGGTGTGTTTTTTTGCCTGTGAGGCACAAAGCTGTGTGACGCTCTGTGGTGTTTTCTGCATGAAACAAGTCTAAGGCGGGGGCTGATTGAAAATATACCTCAGCATGTGTGCGTGTGCATCTCTAAGTGTGTGAAAGTTCATGTTGGATGCAGCAAAAGGGAGAAAGTAACAAGTACTCAAGCACTCTGTTAAAGTGCAACTTTGAGATTCTGGCATTTTCCATCATTGCAGACTCTTAGTGCATTTCTTATGGATATCTTACTTGGAGGCAGTAATATGATGGCTGTACATTCAAGCTGCCATGAGCATTCAGAGTCTTTGCTAGCTCATCAAATGTCACTGCTGTCAATTAAAAATAAAAACAAACAACAGAAAATGATCTAAAAAAGCAGCTTTGCATATCTAATAATGGCAGGTTATATTTTTGACAAGAGGAATGTGCTTGTTCAGTTTATCCAGAACGATGAAAACATTAAAAAACTTTTTTTATGATTATTTTTGTGACAGCTAAAATAAATGGGCGAGTATCAAAATAAAACGAATTTGCTAGTATCAGGTGACAGATCAGTCGTTTAAAAGCAGAAAAGTTCAGCTTTCCCCGGTCCCCATCTTCTTCCCCATTAAGCTTTTGATTCACCGTAAACTGTTTTGGATCCATTGATTGGACCAAAACTAGAAGAAGTGAAAATGTCACCTTGGCATTTCTCATGTTTGATAAACCGGCTGGTTGATTGATTGATTCGCTGAGAAAACAGCCCACTCCTAATAAACTGCTAAATAATACATAAGTTGAAAGCTGGGTGAGTTTAAAATGCAGGTGGGTGTTTGTGTACTTTTTGAAAAAGTCTGAGGTGCTGCTTGACTGAAGGGTTCCCTTTGTGTGTGTGTGTGTGTGTGTGTGTGTGTGTGTGTGTGTGTCTGTGTGTGTGTGTGTGAGTCAGTGTGTGGTGACTGTGGAAGAGAGAGAGAATGGGTTGGGAGGGTTTGACGGGAAATAAGGGAGTTTTCAGATGACAGAGAAGGAGGGACTCGTGAGGGTGGGGGGGGTGCAAGGGGAGACATGAGGGGGGTCTTAAAGAAAGAGCTGGGGTGGGGTGCACTTGTGTGTGGGAGGAGGTGAAGGAGGAGGAGGAAGAGGAGGAGGGGAGGGAGGATGTTGCTGGAGGGGAAGGGAGGAAGTGGTGGTGGGAGGGTGGTTGGCTCAGGAGGGGAAGGTGGAGTGGGTGGAAAGAGGGAGAAGGGATGGGGGGGAGGGGGGGTATCTCAGGGGCGGAGCTGCAGACAGTATCCCCCGCCCTCGCGCTCGTCCGCGAGCCCCTCACAATTACCTGTTCCACCAGAACTGACGCGAGCGCGAGTTGGCGAGCACATGCCACGCTGGAACAAGAGCCAAAAAGAAGTGAAACTGCGGCTGTGCAGCACCAGGCTCCCGAGGACGATTTAGATCAATCCACCAAAAAAACACGCAAAACAAAAAAACTCAAACCAAACTGTGTGTGCGTTTTAAACAAACCTCTGGAAGAGCCCACTGAGGATCTGTGAAACTCGCAAGGATGCACTTGTTGTCCGCCGGCTACGCGTCTGCCCTCCTCCTCATCGCGCTTCTCAGCCAAGGTAAGCTATTGTCTCACCGAGCGGGCGGCTGTGGCGCTGGAAGCCGCAGGTACGAGGGGAAAGTCCCGTACCTGCAGCACGCAGGTGCCTCCAAAACTTCAGCCCGGGCTTATCGATCACATTCCCGGGGAGAGAAGGAAACAGGAATGTGGGTGTTTCGTAGTTATAAGTTAGTAGCCTGCAGTACAGTTTTATGTAGTAGCATGTGATTCACCAGGCTACTAACACGTCCCCTTTCTTTAAGAAAAGAAACTAAATGGGCTTCCTATGAGCCACAAACTTCGTGACCTCCTCTCTCCATTGTGTTAAATTCTGAACCACCTAAGTATGTAATCTGTTTAAAATAAAATTAATTACTAAGTAGTTTCCTACAACTCCTCACCTCGAGGTAAAACTGTCCTCCGCATTCAGCTCATGTCTTTAAAAGTGACTTTTCTTCTCTATAAACTGCCCATTGTGAGGTGGTCATCCTCACCCAGTGTTAACATGTGCTCAAGCCATGATGTCATAACCACCACCATGTCTCTTTTTTTATGTGCGTGTGTGTGTTCTGTTAACACGGGCTGCTGAGCAGAATGATGCTGGCTCACATCCTGTATGATTTATTTTAATTATGGGCTGTCTGTTAGGTGGAGGGAAGCACTTCTGACAGGCTCCTTCCAGTAATTACACTGGGATGTGGGCAGTTGTAATGGCTTGCACAAGTGATTAAGTTTTAGCAGAGAAATTTGGAACTTTCTGTGTGATTTCAGTGCAGCTGTTGTGCTTTCAGTGTTTTTTCTAAGCTGGATTTTCATGATTTCGCTATTCCCTCCCTCAAGGTGATGAAACCATGACAAAGGATGATTCTTTTTTTGAGAACGTGCTCTTGATGTTGGGCGTGGTATGTAGTGTGCTTGTAGATTTCCATACAGTCTCCTCTGTCACGCCAACAGGTAGCAGCGCCATGTGTTGGTGTCACTCAGCCAGGCCATAGGCAAATCCATAGGCTTTCAAGTGCTTCCTTGGGTAGGAAAGAGGCGGAGTGGCTCATATCACCCTGCTCCCCTTCACCTCGTCACACAACGGTGGCGCCTGTTGTTGTAAATTAACACCATACAGCACCTATCAGTCAAGCTCAGGTGGTTTGTTTGAGAGGAAACGAATGGGCTTTTTAAAGTGTTTTTACACGGCTGTGCCGCTGCAGTGCCGTGTGCTCAGAGCACTGGAGGAGAGTGCTCTGAGTGGGTAATGAGGGCAGACTTTACGGTTGTCCACGCTGCTGCGTATTTACACATGTGGCCTCAAGTGATGGTGAAAACATGCGTGTTTGCTTAGACCACAGTTGCCGTGAAGGAGAGAGGGCAAAAGGTGAAGCGAAACTTGTCCGGTTTTCTTTTGCCAATTTGCTCAGTGTGAGCAGAATCTGCCTGAAGGTGTTTATTGAGTTTTGGATTTGCAATAAAAACTGCATCAATACTTGTAATGAAAAAACAAGCCTGTGTTTTATTATATTTGCTTCGCTGAAGGCCGCGCCATGGCTGCTACCAGACACAACAGAAGGGGGGAGAGAGAGTCCTGAATTAGTCCTGGAACAAATATTCCAGAAAGATGCATCTGTTTTTTGTTCACCGCCTTGTCTCCACCCTTCCCCCACCACCACCGCCGCCACCCTCCTCACCTCCCCTCCTGAACAGACAGACAGTGCTCCGTGCCACAGCTGGTATTACTTGTCAGGCAAGTGGGGCTCTCCCCTTTTTTTTTTTTTTCTTGCTAATGGACTAATCTGTTGAGGGATGGGTGAGGGGGTGAAGGGGTCACCCAATTTCACCGGAGATGGGTTCACTCTCCTTTCTTTCATCTCTAACTAGGTTGTGTCAGGACTTGTCTCCTGAACGTTTTGATGTTAATTCCTGAGGAAAGAAAAAAAGAAAGAAAGCAGCTTTAATTGTATGTTTGAGATACATGTAAGATTTTGTACAAGTGTTCATTTGGGCGCTTGTGCACGTCTCATCTTGTTTATAGGCGGCTTCCTCTCGATGTTTGAAGACTGCTTGTGGTAGTTTCTCCTTTGAAAAGAGATTTCTTTGTGACTTGGAAAGTATTGTATCCCTTCATGCAAAATTCAGATGCATTGAAGGGAAGGACGACAACTCAAGCGAATCATGGCTTTGAATAGAAATCCTGCATCTGCACTTCACTTGCTGTCAATTTGAGGCCTAATCTCTTCGAGTGGCTGAGCCATTTGTTGATCAAAATCTGGAAATGGCCACGTTTTTGCAAATGTAGAGAACATAATCCCATTCTGTAATCAAAGTAGAGAAAATGCATGGGAAAAGAAGACAAGCTGCTAAATTTAAATGCCTAATTTGGACCATCATATAGGAGTAATCTGACTGGCAACATCTTAAGCCAATAAAGGGAGCAAACCTTCCATTCATCCATAATATATCTCACTTATTATAATAGGAATGCTTCAAATAGTCCCAAAAGAGATATCTATAAGTTATTATCCTGCTGGATGCTTAACCCGTATTTGGTGTCTCATAATGTCTCTCAAAAGGACTCTCAGTCGTATGTGTGGAGCCAAAGTGTGAAGTGGAATCTTTTCTGGTATCACACAGTTAGTGCTCTTGTGTTTCGGATGAAAAAGACCATTTTATTGAGTATAAAGTGAAGCAGATGCTATTACTCACCCAAGAAGCACAAAGCAAGTGAGATATAAGAAAGAGACAGATGTTCACACAAGAGACTTAGGTTTCTGTGCGCTTGTTTGTGTGCATCATGTGCTCCTCGGGTCTCGATCAGAATAAGAAGTGGAAGTTTGAGCAGCAGGCAGAGCTGCTGCTGCTGCTGATGGAGAGGAGGGGAAAAAACAAAACAAAAGGGCTCCTCAAACAAGAGAGGGCCGTTTAGACAGGCGAGGTCATACTGTAAATTAGAGCCGCATTATGGTGGAGAGGCCAGTGTCACTTCCCAACGGGGGGTGCAGAATTCCTAACAGCGCCCCTGGCAGCAGGCCTTTATAGCGGGGATGTGAGGATCTCTCTGGAATAAGCAGTCACAACTTTTTAAACGACGTTTTAAATTCCAAAATAACTAAAAATAAAGATGGAAGTTTTGCGTGAAACTTAAAATAACCCGGGGTTACGATGAAATTAAAGCTGTTAGAGTCTTTGATGTGTCACGAAAGAGCAAAGAGCAGGGTTTCATTGCAAATCTTAAACTAGGAAAGCTCACATAAAAGGCGATCATTAACCTGCTCTACTTCTGTGAGAGGAAGAAAAAAAAAGGCTTTGGATGTTACAGTTTCTAAGAAACCAGGCCGGTGCATTAGCTTGTCCCCAGAGAAACGATGCTTATGACAAATGTGCATCCGTACCATATGGCGTGGTGCATTGAGCCTACCCACATACAGTACACCGAGAGCTTTAGTGCTCAGTGGTGCAAAAAAGAGCTCGGCTATTTGTATTTCTAATGTAGTGCAGTTCGATAGAAACAGTGTAATACAAATTTCTTTTTGGTCTTTGTCTGCTCTGCCCCCTCACGCAGAGGGTTGCAGCGGTGCACACACACACACACACACACACACACACACACACAGAGGCGCACTCCAACCACACTCTGGTTTCTCTCGGCCCCCAGCAGGACACTGAACAGGTGGAGGAGTGCGGGGAGGAAGGGGGGTGGTCTTTTTATGATTCCTGTTTGTGTGTACAGTTGCCGCAAGAACAGCTTGTTCCTGTCTCTAAGCTTAATGATAACTTTTTCAATCTGCAGTCCTATTATTCACTTAAAGATTTTTGCAATACTTTTAATTCCTTCTAAAATGTGATTGCCAAACCAAACGTCACCTTCAGATTAGATGTAGCGCGACAGCGTCGAGAAATATGGGTGAGTGCGTGAACATGCTGAGCTTCCTACATGTCAGACAGAGCAATTCCCTCTCTGCTGGACTGGCCAAGCTGGGAGATGTATGAGTGGCTTTGCCTTGAGAAAATGAAAGGACTTGGGTGGCAGAAGTAATCACTCTCAGGCAATGACTCAATGAGGAAAAAGGTCTTTTGTTCGCCTGTGACAGTTTTACACAAGGGATTATCAGTAAAACAGCAGCAAGTGAATCTTAATTACACTTTGGTGATTGGCTTGCCCTACTTTCGGAGCCTGAGTGTGCGATATATTCCATTTTTATAATCTCAGCCAAAATTGCCTTTTCAGTTGTCCATTTCTTATTTCAATTAACTGCTCAGGTTCAGAAAATTGTTTAAATTTAGCACTTTATTGACTTTTTATACATTCCGCTTTACAACTCGCATGCTTACACTGAGTGAAATAAAGTGAGAGGAGTCTTTATGATACTTTACCAGACAGATTAATGTCTCATTTCCCCCCTTTTCTCTTGTTTGTCACTGTCGTTTAAATAATGGTTTATTTGTTATCTGAGAAGAGGCACCACAGTTCCATTGTTTCAGTTATAAAGGAAGACTTAACAACATGAGAGAGCGATAACTGTGCAATGCAGTGGTGCTTCTTCCTTATTTATGCAGGAAAGCCCCCATTGATGTGCACGAAGCCACTCGTGGTTTTGGTGAACAAGGAGTGGCACCCCAGATTGGTCCTTGGGTCGGGGACTAAAAGTGAGGTTGTTTCGGTCTTTAGTCATCGAAGCATCCCTCAGCTTTCACTGGATTCCTGTGGTCTCCCACTGACTGTATTGTGACGCTTGCTCTTTTTAAACAAATGAGTGTATGATAGCGACTTCTTGCTCCCGCTGCTGTCTTTGTCATTAATATGGAACAGCACACACCCCTCAGAGAGGGCACAGAGTTGCTGCTGTCGGTCCCAGCACTTCACATGTGCAACCTGACTGGGGGGAAGCGTCTCCCCTCCATTTGAAAAGCCTGTGGCCACACCCATCTTTAACAGGGCCTGGATCTTTGTTCAAATCCTCCATTAGCGTTATTGCTCTGTTTTAATGAATTCTTTGAGTGGCACCCCCTCTCCCATTAACTGTGATGTTAATGAGCTGACCTACCACAAAGGGACACATATATATGGGAAGCCACATGGTGGCTGCTTATGTGTCCTTTGTTTTTTTGTAGATTACATTTAATGGGCTACTTTTTCCTTATTCAAATTTATCCTGTAGGTAAAAGAAAGACAAAGCCACAGCACCACTGACAGCAGAGTCTCACCACATGGGTGCTACCAGTAGCAGGATGTCCCTCCTGCCCTTAAAAGGGGGTCAGTGATGGACCTCTGATATTTATGCCTGCACTCTCATAAAACCTCATTGCTTCTTTCTATATATACAAGAGACACTGAGCAAGATAGAAGGCTTCTGTTATATCAAACCTATATTTTTTCTTTGTCTGCGGTTCAAGGGAGCCAGACAGGTTGACACAGCTTTTGTGCTAAAGGTGAAACATTCATTCCAAGCCTCGGGCCACTAATAAAACGACACAGAGTTTTGTCTTCCCATTTATTTCTGAATCACCCTCTGTTGGCTCCAAAGCTCTTTTGCAATACTGAGAAGTTACTCTATTCATTCCGACGCTGTTTAGCAGTTTTCCAGTCATGAAACATTGCACTGCTCCCGGTTACGTTCCACCCTTGGGACTCAACAGGGAGGTTTTGTCTGCATTTGACCTCAGTATTCACATTCTCGCCATCTTAAAAGCTGTTTCTTTGTGTTGTCCACCATCCTCCCTTCATAGACTGCAGCAGCAGTCTGCAGTGCCTGAAGCTATCTTTGATTACATGCTGCTATGGCTGAACTTGTAAGGAGACAGGAGTTCCCATTCAGGGACGACTTCCTTTCACAGAGGATAGCAACAGCATATCTGTGATTGGAATTAAAAGCCCATCATTCTGACAGTGTTTAATATCAAACAACAGGAAAATTAAACGACTGGCAGATCTTTCTGAGTCACCAATGAGTCAATACACTGATGACTACCATGGACCTTTTATAACAGTGTACCACATGCTTCTAAGATGAGTACCTTACTCTTTAAATGAAAGAATTTTCAGGTTGTTCTTAAAAATGGTCGGTATCTCTGTAAAGATCTTCTTTGGAGGATTTCGGCTCGCACTATTTCGTAGGGGTTAGCGGTGGCCAATACAGGCTCAAACTTATATCACGATATTTCAGGAAAAATACTTCTGATGAGATAGGGAAAAATGTTGTAAATGTTTAATAAGTGTAAGTAAATGAGGATCATTTCCCATCCTTCTTTTGCAGTGGGATCCTGATATTAACTGCCCGATTCAAACTGTGAATTTACTAAAACAAGGTGCCAGAAGCAGCAGCAATATAGCAACAACATCCAGTGACACAGCATGAGTCAAATGTAGCCTAGCTAGTGTTTCTCTGGAAATTTTCAGTAAAAGTATAAAATAACCTCTTAATACTCTTGTTTAACAATGACTAAAGTAATTTAACCTTGTAACTCAACAGGACCTGTACAATAGTGTCATATAATAATCTTAGGCTGACCTTTTTAACCAGCTGCTTTTCCACCGTGTCAATGCATCAGTAATTTCAATCCACTGATTGCTTTTCCTCTCACAGGAAGAGCAGTGGAGCAGACTGATGTAGTGTCACTGAAGCAGTACAATGAGTGCTCCGGTGACACTCGGTGGAGTTATTTGTTTAGTTTTGGGTCGCTCCCCTCCTTTATAGACTGGTTTGCCTTTGATAATGTGTTTTTGCCTGGAGTGGTGAAACAGGTTTGTTGTTTCCACGTTTAACCGGAACATTTTCGCACATTTGGAAAGCACTGTGCTCTGTTCGATGATGTTGCTCAACAGCAGCGGACACATCCCTCTCGCTCTCAGACATGCCCGGGCTTGTCTTCTTGTTCTGCACACTAAGAAACATAAACACATATCTATAGCAATAAGATATTTTTATATCATATAAAAAATATATACCAGTATTACCGCGGATATAGAACAACCATATTAGGAGATGTTACCATAAGCTACTGTAGGTACCACAGGCAGTACACATACCAAGGCTGCAATTGTTCTAGAGCTGAAGGGGGCAGCATAGGTCTACAAGGTGTACACTGTCCTTACATGCTGAAGAAGACGGAATATGGCCACAAGCACAGGAAAAACTAAACGCAGAAGTAGGTGACTAGGTGACCCAGTAAGAGATGGGTGATAGTAAAAGTAAAAACATACATGCTAACATGTTTTTCATACCCAACGAATAAATACTTCCAATTTAGCAAAGCAGCAGCACAAGCAAATACCAGCATCCAGTTTTGTTCATCCAAAAAAGTATCATTGTGTTATGTCATTCTGAGACAGCAGCTAATGTTAATGTTAATATGGTTATATTTCATAGTAATGTTAGTAGGCTACTCTGCAACCATCCTGGCACTGTTCTGGGACTTCCCCTCCTTTCCACCTGCATATGTGGAGTAGATAACAGATACAACACTGATTAAGTCAGAACCAGCTTGAACAGAGGATCTCGTATGAA
Source organism: Haplochromis burtoni (assembly GCF_018398535.1). NCBI lineage: Eukaryota > Metazoa > Chordata > Actinopteri > Cichliformes > Cichlidae > Haplochromis > Haplochromis burtoni. The sequence goes on from NW_024582577.1 coordinate 707,524, forward strand.
ATAGGGTTGAAAAGCAGTTTGCAGAGGTGTAGCAACACTGGACAGGCAACAGCAACTCAAACAGCACCTCTTAGAAGAGTTAACCAATTCGATTTTTGAATGGTATCAGCGTAACCACATCCTTACTGATATCGAGAACTGCAGCTAAGTTTGGCTTTGCGGTGCCTGAGAACTAACGTATGCTTGATGAGAAAAGTTCCAGTGTACAAAGATTCAGAAATCCTCTTAATGTTACTCTGATTTGTCAAATACACATCGAGGCTGCCAAGCTGAAACCTGAGGTAGTTTAACACTTGAAAAGTAATTAGACAAACTGAAGTAATTAGCTAAACATGGAAGATAAACCTTTCAAACTGTTTACTGAAATTATATGCTGAATTATAAAAAAATAAAATAAAATAAAGGGAAATCCTAAAACATAAATCAGTCCATGAAATGAGGAACTTGTGATTTCCCTTCTAAAGTTGAGACCTTCTTTCATTCTAGTATGTGTTCCAGTTGAGACTTGTATTTGGACCCCTGGGCATGCATCTCCTAATGTGCAGCTGCCTGGAAAAAGTTAGAAAAACTGTAATCCTCACACCAGATTACAGTATGTTATTCAAAACTGTTTTTTTTTTTTGTTAATGCATCTGCAATTGCAGCAATGTTTCCTGACATTCAGCTTCAATTTTTATTCATAGGAGTCAAGTGGTGGGTTTTTGCGTGGCAGCTACCCCTCAAGCGATGCTTTCGCTGATGCATGACTTGTTGATGTGTTAGATGCTTCGTGATAAAATGCTCTGCTTTGCTGTTAAGTATTTGGCTGTTCTGCTGCCAGACCTTACGAGGAAGGTGAAGAGATGCTTGTCTGGTAATTGGATGCAGTACTTAATTTTCTAATGGGACGACTTAAGAGGTCAAGTAGCCTTGTGTTGCTGGAGAGAATTTCAAAGCATTAAATATCCCACTGGTACAGTTTAAATACATATAATTGACTTGACTTATCCTCTAAATGCTAAATTCTCTGCATGTATCACTTTTAATTTTACTGTGGCTTTGCTGTAAAGTGGTAACAATGGAAAACAGCAGGGATATTTAATAGTAAACTCACTATTAGCTTGTTAACACTGGCCCTTGTCACATAAAAATTTGCATTACTGCTATTGCTGGCTAGCCTATAGAATGAGGATGTTGCTAAATGAGCTTTGAAGTGTGTAATTTTGAATAATGAAGATGCCAGAAACCATTACCCTGCCATTCCTGCCCTCCATCATACAAGTAGAAGCTATAGAAGAGATAATACATCATTTCCTCTTTTAATGATGCCAAGATCTCATTTAAATGTTCAGGGTCAAACAGCAAAAAAAATTATAAAAGGAAATAAATAAAAAATTGAGAGCTGAAAATAAAAGCTAAGAATGTAGGTTTGGGATGTTTTGGTTGAAGCTGAATGGATTTTCGACTCCTTTTCATGAAAATCTCAGGTTTGATTGTCTTATTGTGAAGGGCTTGCCAGAGCATGCTGATTTATAAACAGAGCCATCACCTATGGATGCGCTAAACCAAGACAACATCACAGCCAGAGTTTGTTTTTACAGGCGTATTGGTTCAGACTACAATATTTCCCAGTGGCTTTCTAATAATTGGACAACTTTGTTACCTTTCTCCTTGGGGCAGCATTTGTATAGATATCATGGTTGAATGGCTATATTTCTTTTTGTGATGTCTCTTGTGTAATGCATTTTTTCGTCACAGGTCATTACGTCGCCTAATATGCATGTTCTTTATATTACCAACAACTGAAGACAGTAAAGGCCTTTTCTTTTTGTCAGCCTTTACGAAGCTTAGAAGTGCTTTAGCCCAAATACATCAACATACGTCGATGCTCATAGTAACAATACCAGCAGGTGTTTAGCACAAATAATAGTTCTTTATATACTTGTCAACACCCTTTGCTGATGTTGGCGCATTACAGAAAGGAAAGGATTCACCAAAGAGACACTACATGCACAAAAGCATTGGGCTGCACTTAATCTTTTAATTGTTTTGTGTTTTTAGCCTCATAACCACAGGTGTATAAAATCAAGCACCTGGTCATGCAGTCTGCCTCTACAATCATTTATAAGATTGAGTCATTCGAAAGAGCTTCAAAGAGCTTCAATTCAACGATTGTACTGTAATAAGATGTCACCAACAAGTCAGTTTGTGAAATCTCTTCTCCCCCCCCCCCCTAGATATTAAGTGGTATCACTGCTAAATGGAAGCATTTAGGAACCACAGCAACTCAGGCACAAAGTGGTGCTGAGCCACATGGCGCGTAAAAGGCGCCAGCGCTCTGCTGACTTCTTCTGGCATTAACATCAGAAACCGCGAGCTTCGTGGCATGGGTTTCCACGGCTGAGCAGCTTCTGCAGGTGTAGTGTGAAGGGAGCCCAGTATTTTTGTCCATATAGTGTATGAGTAATTTCCCATTTCCTGCTCAGTCAAAAGTCAAAATATATTGGCTTTAGGACCGTATTAGATAGATCATTTGTATATTGGTCCATTGGAGAAGATTGTGCCATCAAAAGTTCAAGCCACCTAATAGCCTTACAGATACTTGTTCATTGGGACCAACGCAAGTTCTGAGCGTTAGGAAGTAATCACTGCCTGCATGGGTATTCTTTATACATACAGTATATACAGTATATATATATAATTGGAGTAGAAGTTACTATATATTGAAGAGGACAAAAGACAGGTTATTATCTTTTTTACATTGTGCATATTTCATAAACCACTTAACAGGTCTTTATGGAGGTACCCGTTGCTTCCACACCAGCTGTCATGCTACTCTGCTACATGTGCTGCAGTATTGTAAAGACTACATATTTCACAACACCTTTTCTGAATTGTCTTCCTGGATCATGTTATGCAAACAACAGTTTAGATTGGTGCATACTGGGCAGCAGACACGCTGATGCGTAAGAGGCCAGTAGGGTTGGGGCTAGTTAGAATATGTAACACAAAATGTATTCGACAAAGATATCGTGTATTTTTGACATTAGATGGTGAAAGTCAGCAGTCTTCTCTATATATCAGGACTGAATGGCGAAGCAACGTACAGACAAGCCCGGTGTTTTTGTTCAGTTTTAAATCATTTTTTGGACTTCAAGGGAAGCCTTCACCCCCGAAACCTTGTTTTTGTCTGGCCGTGAAGCAGAAGCAGCACATGGCTTTGGAGGTCTTACTGAACAGTGTGTTGACTCACTTTGCTTGAAGGGGGATAGTCTGTGCACAACATTCCCATGGAGACTTTTGTTCATGAGCTCTCCGGGCCACATTGCTCATATTTTGAACACCTTTCAGTAGCAGAAGAGGTGTTGGCACATTTTTGCTTATTGACAGGGTTTTTTTTTTTTGTGAAGCGGGATGTCTCACTGCTGCCAGTACATCTCACTATCTGACAGATCTGCAGGGCTTTTTTATGCGCTTGTTTGGGATGTACCGCACAGGACAAGAAACAGAGTGAGGTTGGGTGGGAAGCACTGCAACCGTAGGGTGGATGGTTAAAAGCACTTAGCTTGATGTATAGCTTCTCCTCATGCCATGATGGAAGAAGAAAATGTAATAGCCACCGCTAATGAAATTATTATGCCTTAAAGGTCCTTTGTAACCAAGATGACTGTGACATATACTGAATTACATCAACTAAGAGCGGTTATCTCATCTCATAGAAACAAAAGGCACAAACAAAAGAATCAGATGTGGCTTGTTGTGACAGTTTTATCTTTTGTGTCTTTAGACAACAACAAAAAAGAAGTATAACACTAATGGTGACCTTGCGTTGACAAAAGATAAAATGCATTTTGAATGTAGGTGAATTTTTTGCATATAATGCTAATCTCCAGCTTTTCACAGTCCTCCATCAAAGTGAACGTTGGTCCAGGGGTATTAAACGTGAAACCACACAGACTTGATGTGCAAACAGGTACATAATCCTTTGTATGTATTATCTGCATTCCATGTATTCCTCCCACTGCTCTCCGCCCTATTTAGCCAGCAGAGGCTTTACGACCCCCCTAGAGTCAAAACCTGAAGCAGGACAAAAGTTGAAACCGTCATGCCCTCTTAATACCAACCAGGCTGTTTGGCTCATTGGAATGGGGAACACTGCTTGCTCTGTTTCACAATGAAGGGTTAGAAGGTCAGTTCTGTCATTATGAGTGCACAACAGCATACACGACTCTTTGCCCAACTAATATAAAAGTATCAGCCTTACCGCGGCAATTACCAGAGATGAAAGCTACAAAAACCATCTGCCGAACAAATGGAAATACCTACCTGTTAATATTTTCTGTTGTTTACAGCGTAACAAGACATACATTATTGATACGGAAAAGTAGGTGGCGTGAATTAAATTCATGCAATAATAAAAGCACTGCACATATTTCTATTCATCATGCATTTTGAGTTGGGAAAATATTAGGCCATGCCTCATGCAGCATCTAATGAGGCACTTTAAGATCGATAAGTGGATGCATTCTTGTTTACCCACGTAGAAAAGGTATGATTCCTGGCCTGATTTGTCTCCCCTCTTCTTTTTAAATTTTTTTTTCACTGCTCCCATGAGAGGCTGTGTGTGGTTTGTTGCCAGGATGCTTCAAGAGGGGTGTGTTGTGGCAGCAGGTTTGATTGGTATCCTCAGGCACCACCTGAAACTGTAATATGGTCATACAGATGGCATAATAGTAAACACAACTGCTCCCACAGGATCAATGGGCTACAAATGTTCAAAGGATTTCCTGCTCAGGGAGGTGTGGGGGGCTGGGACTGGGTGGGGCTGCTTTTAGAGGAGAGGGAGCACTTGTGGGACAGGCAGTCAGGCAGGCGGGTACTTGAACAAAAGCTGATTGCAGTTGTGTAAATAGTGGAATCTGAAGCAGCCAGCTGGGGTAATAATTCAAAATAATAATAAAAAAGATCATAATTCACTGAATTAATTACTAGAATGAGGATGCTTTTAGTCTGATGACTCAGTGGATGTTTCCATCTTGACCCTCCAGTTGGGTTATGTCGGTTTGCATATGTAATTTGCTGAACATGAGTATTAGTGAGAGCTGCATTGGTGATTTCATCATTAATATGCGTCGCAATAAAAAAGGCAAAAGAACCTCACATGCTCCCAGAGCCCAAAACGCTGTTTTTGTTCGATGAGCCAACACTCCAAAGCCAAAAGGATATTTATTCACAGCGAAACAAAACAGAGGGAAGTTGTGAATTGACTTAGCTGACTGGCAGAAATTTAAAAACGATCTACTTTGATAATTCATATTTAATACCAGTGCTCCCTTTTCTTTCATATTATAGTAAAATGTTGCTTTTTTTTGACATTTCATGGACAAAACAATTGTTATAATAACAAATCTAATTAAAAAAGCATAATTTGATTGTAACAATGAGTAGTAGTTGTAGTCCTGATTTAAGCCTTGGCCAGGGCTAAGTGACTGTTAGAAAATGTCACATCACTACTAGATGTTTTGTGAATTTTCCTTTTTTTTTTGATTAATAAGATTGAAGAAAATGTTAAAAACTGACATTTCCAGAGCTCGAGGTGACATCTTTAGATTGCATGTTTCTCCACCAAAGATATTCGATTTACATGTACATAAAACTGAGAAAAGTCCTTAACCTTCAATGCTGGAAGCAGATTTTAACTTGACTAATCACACAGACAGTGACTTGCCTATCAAAATTGCCAACTATTTACCGCTATTGCCAACTGGTATTCACTCAATTGGCCACCTGTCCCAGAACCAGCCTGGCTTCCTTTTTCCCCCCTCCGTTGCAGCATGCTGTTACTCCAGAGGACCTTTTTATGCTATTAATAAAACTGATTACAAATGATGTTCTGCCTCCAGTCCAGACAGCAGACACTTACCCTACAAGTCAGTCCTGCTCTAGTTGGCTCAGTTGCTTGAGGCGAGCGAAGCTGGCAGGTTTATGGCCAGTATGCAAAAAAAACCCCTGATACCTCCTGTCTGATGTGATACCTCTTGAAGAGACCTGGTGAAACGACGAGCACTTTGATGTCAAGAAGGTTGTTTTGAATGTGTCGGGAATATTTTAAAGCTCCCTCTTAACACCTCTCACTCGGAAGGGGTGAAAAATCGAGGACGTTTTAAGAACTTGAGGATTCATTCCTTGCGCTTAGATTTGCAGATATCAGTTCAGACTTGTCAGTAAATTCAAAGCTCGCTCTACTCATTAATGTGAAGAGCTACTCACTGCTGCCTCCATCACTTCACCCCTTTAAAGCTTAAATCTGTTTTATTAGACTGTAAACATTTATTTAATTATCCGTGTGACTATATTTTGAAGCCTTAATTGGGCTGATTATACTTTCCTGTGAGCGCTAGAGGGGAAGAAGGGCTGTAATTTTAATTAAATGGGCTAAAAATAAAGTTTTCTAAAAGCAAGTCCTACCCTCGGAGAAACCGCGTCCGCTTATCCAGGCCTCGTCTCAAACGCAGGCGAAATAGCATGTAACCGTAAGAACCATGTGATCAGATACCTGTTATCACAGCTGCGATAGATTCAGGAGTGTAGCAGGAGTTGCTGAAAATCAGCAACTGCAGATGGTGTTTTCAGGACATATGTTGCCTCTCATGTTATTTCTACTACTTAGCCACAGCGTAAATGTGGGATTCTTTACCATACATGGGTTTCACTTGTAAAACTACCATGTGTTTCAGCACGGAAGGGACCAACAACTGGCAAGAAACAAGAGATTTAAAAAAAGTCTTTGGATTTGAAACGAAGCGCAACTTTAGGCCAATAAAATAGAAAGACTCTTATTAGTGTTTCAGCAAGTGCACGATTAGCCAACTTAAATTCAAAGCCTGTGTGATTAGGAGCAGAGTTGTTGCGTGTGGATGCAAGCTCATCATTAGGCATGAGCGAGCAGGACAAATTCAATAATGCTTGTAGGATCCTTCAGTTTAATGAAGTTTGAAGGCTCCTTGGCATATGAGAATGTTATCACATTTAAATGGCTCAGAAATAATTAAAAATGAATGACTAGTTTCTAATCACACGTCTGAACTGCCTGGATTGAGAGTTAACAGACTTCAGCCTTGCTGCGCGCTACACAAAAGCAACATTTGAAATAAACTCTTACATTTCTGCTGTGTTTTTAAATGAAAAACTGAATGTTGAACTTCACTGTAGGAACAGTTCATTTTCGAGTCTTAAATGTGTTTAAATGCAATTCTTTTCCTTTTTTAAAGGTTTTATGCTTCACTTTGACCCTACGCCTCTTCAAATGCCTTCGAGGTGTTGTGCGATCATTTCCACATGTCACAACCCTAATTAAAATAAGCTTTATCTGTATGGCAGACAGATTCAGGTCGGAAATGGCCAGTTTTCCATTTTAATGGGTAGAAATGATACGATAATCCCTTTTGTCCGGCAAACTTGCTTGCAGGCCATGTCTATTTTTAGGAAAATGACTTTGAAAGCAGAGAGAGGAGAGAGGTTGTGCGGTGGAGGACTTTAATATCCTCACGGTGATGGAGTTTTTAAACTTCTTGCCTGAGAAACACGGTCATCGTGACAGGGTCGAGACTTGGCGATCCATTAGGGCTTCTGATAGCGTCTCCTGCTGACGGGGAACATAAAAAATCCAGTCTGTTCATTCACAAAGCCAGACCCTTGGGTGAGCTAATGTAAGCTCTTCCGGAAACAGAAGAATGAAGTCATTGCCAAAATGTTAGGCACCGAGTTGCATTAGGAGGGGTTAATGGATAAGTAGCAAGCGTTGAGGCCGTGCTTTGTTAATGGCCTAATGTTGCCTTTAATGGTACGTCATTAATGGGAGTTGATGGCGGATGTTTGGAGTCAGGACAGTGAGCTCTCTTCTGATCTGCCCCAAGTCTGCCCGCAGGCAACTCACAACCACTTCTCCCCTCAGGTCCCGTGGCCTGCGCCCCTCAAATACATAATTCACAACATAATGGATGTGATTTCTGAGTGCACTTACCACCCGTTCGCTCGAGCCCGCTGCAGTCTTAAGAGCACTCCCCGTACCCATGCAGCTCGTCAGCTGACGCAATTTATGACATTTTTTAAGAGGTTTTTACGGACGCTCGTGTGGTCGAGTGTGTAGAGGAGAACATTTCAAAGACTAACGATCACGCCACAAGATCAATTTCTAGGCAACCTTATGGCAAGTCGTTTAGAGTGATAATCACCACTCTTGTAATGTGCTTTTATCTTTGCAATCTGCCTCGCGCTGAGAAAAATGACTCTGACACTGCCAATAATGGGAGTCGTGTGTCACAGATATGCTATATAAAAAGGTGCCTATGTTTTCCTTCATAATGTCTTTGAGCCTTCAAGAAACATTTATGTGCCTTTCAACTCCCAGTACCAACAAGAACTCTCTTTTTTTTGTAACCCAGATATTAGTTTTGTTACAGGTCTTCACTGAAGGTTAGGAGAGCAATTTAAGCTAAATCAAAGCTGGATCATCTGCTTTGATTGTGCTGTCACTGGTGCTCGAATGAGACGGCATTTTAGAGTAACTTGACCATGATTAATTTAAATATATGACAATGCTTCTCTTTTAGATTCTCATATTAAACTCACTGACTAATCAAAGGGAAAAATGCAAGAATGTGCTGCAGTTTCCTCATGTTTATTTTTTTCTTTGTATGGTGTAAATCTTTACGTCTCTCATCAGCCAGCTTCAAAGCTCAATAGTTGATTAATAATGATGCAAAAAGTCTGATTTGTGCTGTAATATATGTGCTTATATTGTGCAGAACTCCCGACATCGTGCACTTGGTTCTGGCTGTCTTTTGTCTGTTTTGCTGCTCAGTTCAATGTTTTTCTCGTTAACTGGATCACAGGTCAAACACAGAGTGCGACAACACACCGCGCGTTTTCCACCGCACTCACTTTAATTTAATGATTTAATGGAAAACTTTTGTTGTCTGAGACATCAACAGGAAATATGCTCCCCTTTTTCACTCCCTCACTATCACACACTGTCTTCATTAGTTAAACAGAGTGAAACAGGGTAAAAACAATTGTCCTTAATGGACCAGAATGCAATGCAGTCACAAGGCAACCTGCGTTTTGAGATGTGGAGCAGGACTCGCGTCGTCCTCTGGGCTAATTATTTCGGCGCTCACGCTGCTATTTGTTCCACCTACACGAATAACCCGCAGCTGGTGCAGAGTGTTTGCACCTGTTCTCTGAGGATTATCAACAGGTATTCCGGGAATTGTAGGAAGCACGAGCAAGCAAGACATGATACGACTCGTGTGGTGTTTACCCAGAAGGTGGCACTCTTAAATTAACTTCCACAATGCAAATTCTTTTTTTTCCACTCAGTTACTGCTGGTAATATAATATTTCATGATTGATTGACTGAAATGATTAAAATTACAAATGTTTTTGGAGTTTAGCAATTAGAGCTGAATCATCAGGACAGCAGATGTAGCATGTGTGACATTTTCATTTAACCTGTGTGTAAATATTTGCCGTCATCTTTTTCCAGCTGACTCCCGCCCACTTAGAGTCAATTCGAAGAGCAAACAAAACAAACAAACATAACAACCAAATCTCCAAACTAATAACATCTGTAAATAAAGAGTGCTGGCTGTTAGCTGCAACTCCAGGGCTAAAAAAAAATAACCCATTGAGGAAGCGCCAACAATTGCAGTTCCTCAAACGGCCACTTGAGACTCGCAGGAGTTTTTACAGCATGGGATACACAAAAACGCTGTTTTGATCTTTTGAAGCTATTCATGGTGGAGCAAAGTGGGGTGGTCACTTTTATATTAAGGGTTCAAGTTTCCATCGTGCTTTGCCTGACAGCTGGATGCCACATAGGTGACTATAGCTGGTTATCTCAGTTAAAAGAAGTCACAGGGTTGGACCACTAGACCATTGTTCATGCAAGTAAAAGACATGCATTAAGGCTTCATGTTTGGCCAACAAGCCATTGAAAAGTCTCAAATTTCAGTATTTAATTTGTATGTATTTGTGCACTGAAAACCTGTTGTAGCTTCTTGTGTTAGCTTCTACTTTAGCGCTCAACTCTGTCATCACAGCTCCAAAAAAAACCAAATGCTAATTTGAAGCATTAAATTAGGAGTTAGAGGTGGCTACAATCACCTTCTTTGTGCAGCTTTAAAAGATCGGAGATCTATAACATGAAAGGTTTTTCTTCAGCAGCGTGGTGCTTCTTTAGGGAGCCAGTCGTTAATTACACAAGTGGATTAAAACACCTGAAAACAAAATAAATCTTTCCCTCCTTCTTGGGCCCTCGTCTCTTCCTTTGTTCTCTCGCCTCGATCCCTGATGAGAGGCAGAGGCAGCAACCTGATCCCTCAGCAGCAGGCCTGCACAGGTACCGGGGCCTCCTCAGGACAAATTTGAAACCAGAGAAAATGGAGCCAGCATTTTTAGTCATAAGGGAACAATGGGGACTCGACAGGTGAGACTGCAGGCAATGCATTAGCCCTGTTCCCGCCTGCTGTGTTCTGTGGGTGTCTGTTGACCACACATGAAGCAGCAGCTGAACATTGTTTTCTTTGCTTGAGGGGGAGAGAAAGCTGACTATATGTCTCTGTAGAGAATAAATATGCTTCACCGTGGAAGCTACACTGTATATCTGGCAGGAGAGGAGTGTAAATCAGGTTAGCCAAGAGACAAAAGATCCACCTGCAAAACACAGCCATGACACTTGGCCACCGCCAGTGACCTGATGTTATTCTCTGTTGGCATGCAGGCTGCAGCTTCAAAAAGGCTGATCTCTTATAATTTTCAGGTTAATTGCCGAACTCTTAATAGATCTTTTATATCTGTTTGTCACCTTTCTGAATTAATTCCAGACAGTATTATTTTCAAAAGCTGTAACTTCTAAGCCAGTGATGTGGTCATGTGCCATTATCGCAGTGCTGCTAAGATTAGAAGGCTTCTATAGTTCTTTTATTTTATTTATCCGTTTAAGACTGAGCAATATAGCTTACAGTCCAGTTTCACAGTACACTTAATATTCCAATATACTCCATAATCCAAGCTGCATTCTCATCTTTCGCACGTCACAGATGGAGTAGACTTCAGAACTTGCTTAGGTTAAACCTGTATGTCACCCTTGAACAGTTTAATCTTTATTTTGATGATGTTTTGTGTAGCGAACGCTCTTGCATTTCTTTATCTTTCTATCTAATAGTCGTTGATGTCACTGGATAATGAGTAATGATAGTGAACTTTGCGTTTTTTTGTTTTTTTTTTTCAGTAATGTGAATAATGACGATGATAATAATAATAAAAAAGGAGCCAGAGCCTTGAAGCTTTCAGGTCAGCTCATCATCTGTGCATTCTTATGTTTTGAAGACCTCTCTCCATCTACTGCAGAGATTTCCAGATTTGTCATGAATTCTTCAATCGGCTGTTTTGTTTGCCAAGCATTAGTGCTTTTGTTGGTTTTTAGAGCACAGTGGCCTAAAAAATGTTTTCATGCTGCTGAGGTGAAGGAGGGGAGCCATTAGGCTTAATAGACTCGGACTAATAATACCGTGTGTTGCACACTCTACATAATTCTCCATTTGCTGTCCATCCTCCTCCTCAGCAGAGCACAGGCTTATTTTGCTCTCAAGTGACAAACATGGCTCTGCTCAGTGGCTGGGTAAATGTGAGGGTTTTTTTTTTATCTTTTTTTATTGTAGTCTGGTTTATGAGAGCCTCTTTTTTTTTGAACAACTGTCAGATGTACAGCTACATAATCACTTGATTAGATCATTAGATGGCCAACAGAAAATGCGCAACTATTTTGACAAATGTGGTAACGTTAGATGAGTGCTGTGACACATTGCCGATGGAATCATTAAAGCTGTCTTCAAGAAAATAATTACACCAATCATCTTCTTTGTGTCGTGGTATTGTAAACTAAATTGGTGCGTTTTGGACAAAAGAAGAAATTGGAACGTGTTAGCACGCCAGTTTGAACCAGCAAAATTTTCCATATAGTTAATGCTAAAAAAAATGTTGATCTTTGAAAGCATAATCATTTCAGACAACATACAGAAAATAAACTGGGCACACGTGGAGAAGCTCAAAGGACATTGTAGACATCGATGATAAAAATGCACCCATCAGCAGCAATTTACTAACAAATCAAAGACGCCACAGCAGCAGAACAACCTCAAACGCTGTTCCTTCCTGACGAAAGCAGCGATGATGTGATAACAAGCATGCTACAGTCGACACAAATGCACCGGCATATTCACAAGCAAAGTGTCGTTTGCAGCGACTGTATGGTGGCAGGGCAGGAAATAAACTGGTCTTACTTATTAGTGATACTCCCAAAAGTATCTTTTGAGAATTCACCCTGAAACATTTCATCAAGTCATAAATATCCAGTTGTTGGCTTAATGCTCTCGTGTCAGCAAACGAATAGCCAACATACTTGGGCTGTCATCACGAGTACTGCAGAAGCAGCTTGGTGATTCTGATGATCTGCCAGGTTTCGCTGTTTCTCAAAGATTCATTAAGAAGGCTGAAATTTGCTGCACCTGTTGGAGGCGTCGAGGGTGCTGTAGCACGGCTCACAGCCTTGGTAGTGCAAAGATTTTTTATTGATTATTTTTTCAATCCGTAATTGGTTTAGTAGATGAAAAGTTTTTTAAAAAAGTGGAAAAACCACCCTCTGCAATCTCTTGTGGTCAACTGTGAGGGCTTTAATCTCCATGCGTCATCCAGAACTTCTATTATATTCACCTGACTGTTACGTATGATGAGAAAAAGAACACTCATACTTTGAAGAGTCTGGATGAATTAAAGGGTTTCATTGAATAATCAACTAGTTGAAAATGTGACAGGTTTGCAATTGTCTGAATGCTGGATGTGGATACCTGAAGTTTTTAACGCGGGTCTGCAAAGTGATTTTTGAATGTTACACTGAGAACATGTCCTAGCGAGCATGAAAATAAATTGGCCTGCTATTCTTGAGACTAATTTCCCATCCTAAGGCACGGCCATGCATCGATTCAGTGTTATATTAATATCAAACAATATTGCAGAGTCTTCTCCATCATAAAACTAATAAATGTGTTAGACTTTAGACAACGTCTTTCATGGAACTTGTAGATAAGAATCCATAGAGAGTGGATCACTTATTAAAAACAAAAGAGACTAGGCTGGCCTAGTTCAGCTGAACTGCAGACAGAGCCTTTGGGGACCATTGCCAGAAAATGAAACCTTTGTCCCAAGTCTTTCTGCCCACAAATGGACCTTTTTCTTCCAGATTGGTTCTTCTCTGAAAGACCTCTATGCCCCGTTGAAGGTCAAAGAGACACAGGGCCATATCTTTAGGGTGTTGTGCAGCTTTCTGAGCCCTGAAACAGATGGCGCTTCATAAATGAGAAAAATGGCTCTAAATCCTAACCTCTCAAACACTCATTTCTCATATTACAGCTTTTGTCGAACCCAAAGTGCTTCAACAAATTCATACCTGCTGCTTACTTGTAGAAAATAGCAATTATCCAGTAATTTTTGTGTGATAATCAATAAATAATTGCCGGTGTTTATCAAGCACAAGTACCACAATGTTCTTTCGTGTAGTAATTTGTAATAATTTGCTGTTTTTTTCTTGTAAGATGCACGTGTGGATTTTGTTGATTTCATTAAAATGTTAAAGGCCTGAAGTGTAACCTTGAGCTCTGAACTTAAATACCAAATTTTGGGGGATTACGCAAAAAAAAGTGCCAGCATTTTGATGAATAATGCTTGTAACACGACTGACAAAACAACTAGAGTAGCAGTGACATGTCTAGTTGTGACTGAAGGTGGTCATCAATCCTTTCACACAGAATAATTCAAAGGCTGAAAGAGTGGCAGCGCAGGCCAGTAGTTTTATCTGGTCATATTTAGTTACATTAGCACGCTCCCAATTTAATGTCAATGTATTGCCAATTAAAGTACATCCTAGTCAAAACGTTATGAAAGGAATCTGAAGAGAAGCTCACTTCTGATCATTGACAGCAATACTGTTAATAAGCACTGGTGTTTTTGCCTCTGTTAGCTGCTGTTAAGCAGCGTTAACTCTGAAGTGGATGTATCCTTGCTGGACTTCATGTATTAGAGCACTTTTTTGCTTCGGTGAAGGAGACCGTCTCTCTTAAGAGAGAAGTAGCCTTGTTTTCTCACAAACTTGTAACTATATAACTGGATTTCAAAGGAAAGAATGTGGATCTGACGACAGGTACGTCCGTCTTTTAGATCTGTGAGAGCCACACTAGAGAAGACGTGCTGCACTTGTTGCAAACAGGCAGGCTCTGAGAGAAAGCTCCTTTATTTGACAAGATAAAGCAAAAAACCATCAGTGAAGAATGTAATTAAGTTAATTACATTATCTCAGGTTAGTACAATATGTCTGACTAATATTTACATGTCCAAGAAATAAAATCAGCATTTGACTTTATGACACGTCAGATGCTGTCAGTCTAATGGAAAGGAATGCATGCCTTAAAGCGGCTAGAGCTTTGAAGGTGAAGCTTTTTTCCCCTCCAACGGGCTCACGCCAGTGTGGTAAAAAAAAAAGAAAGAAGAAAGGAAATAGAAGCTGATGCTCTCAGTTTTATGCTATAAAGACAGTGACAGGCAATTACAGCTAAGAAGAAAAAAAACGAAAAAGCTAAATTATAGAGCACGCATTGTTGACGTTTGGAAAGGTGGTTCAGCCTGCAACAAAAAGAGGAACTGTGCGAGAGGGATGTTGTGCAAGCTGTGCTGTCAGTTATCCATCAGTGACATGATTACACCCCTTCCCTCAAGAGAGACAGACGCAGATAGTGAGGATGTGGCTGTGTTTTTTTTTTTTTTTAAAGAAATCTCTCTACAGCTAGCTGGTCTGGAACGCTTCCTCGGCGTGAACTGATACTGTAGCAGAATTTAAATAGAGTCATGTGCTTGTCATAGTCAGTAACGCACGAGCTGAGCGTGTGTACTCGGTGAAAGAGTTGGCAAAACAACAGCCTGCAAAGCTCATTTATTACCAAATATCTACAAGGATTCTTTGGGGACCACGGTGGTCCTTCTGACACCTTTCCGTGTGACAGAAGCGTTGCGGCAATTTTTCACGATAGCGAGTAATGAGAGTTTGAGCTTATTAAACCGGTGATCTCTCTCATTTGAGGTTCTTAATATGGCTAATCAAAATTCAGCACTTGTTAAATTATTAAAGAAGAGACAAGGACGAGAGGCAGAATGTCACGGGAGGTTAGGTTTTCTTTGATTTCTTGCTCCTTAGGCAAACGGCGTTCACTATAAGAATCTAGCCTTTCCTCGAGTATTATTGATCCAGTTGAAGTGGTTCTGTCTGCCCCTTCACACTGAACCGCTTCTGAAGCAAGGCTATTTGCCATCAAGTCTTTGTGGACATGCGCCATGGGATCCCCATTCAGTGCACAATCCTCATTTTCAGCACTTAATAAGTTTGGGCCTCGGTTTTCTTTTGGTTGTTGCAGCTCAAAGGGACACACACACACACACACACACACACACACACACACACACACACACACACACACACACACAAATAGGAGGGCGTAAGGTAGCAAAACAGGGATATAGAGACTAATGCGGAGAGGTTGCTGATTTCCCTGGTGAGTTTATATCTGAGCTGTCGTCACCTGTCTCTTCTCGGGAATAGAGGCGCCTTAATCAGGAACATAAAAGTATCTCCTGCGGTGCTGCCTCCTGTCTCTGTCACTCGCCTGTCTCTTACTTGAGTTACCATTGCCAGAGTAGCAGCTAATTTTTCATGTCCAGTGTAAGAAAGAGAAAAAAGTACAGTGAAATTCAAATTCAGACGAGCAAATGTGTTTTTCGGGGTGGTTGATGAGACTAAAAAGTCTGTAATGCTTTTTGTAAAACTACCAAATGACGTGCACTAGAATATTGTCTTACTTTAACTCATAGCTTTAGTCTGAAATCCCAGAAATACTGAATCTTTTAAGCAGCCTTCAAAACCGACTTTTTTTTATGAGCTTGACACAGAAAATGCAGTTTTTTGGAGTAGTACTTTCTACACAGCACTATCCCATCAAAACCCCAAATTAGTGTTTGTTTATTTCTGTTATGGGGATTTTCTTTGTGAATTAATTTCTGCTAAAGAAATGTACATTGGTTCTTGTGTCCCATATAACTTATGACATGAAATATGTCCTCATTTAATGTTTTAGTCTCCTGCCAAACTCTCTTCTTTGTGCAAAAGTGTGCAAAAGTCTTGAGTCACCCTCATTTCTTTGTATTTTGCTAGAAAACTGGGAAATAGACACACATGTTCATGCAGTGCATCTATGAAGGCAAAAACTGAGCCTGTACAATTCGAATGAGCTTAAAGGTCAATACTTTGTATGGCCTTTATTTTTCAGCATTGTCTGAACTCTCTTAGGCAGCTTTCTTCCAAGTTCTTTAAGATGATACCTCACTGCTTCAGTAATGTTGCAGTCTAGGTTCTGGGAGGCCAGTCAATGACTGATCTATCAGGTATGCTTTTGCTACATTGTCTGGAATCATTGCCATGCTGAAAAATGCAGCTTCAAATTGCGATAGAGCCTCCACTGTGTTTTACAGATGGCTGTAAACACTCACCTCCCAAAAATTTCAGCGTTGGACTCCATCAGACCTGTTGCCACTGACTTTCAGTCCAGTTCTTGTGTGATTTGGCACACCTCAGCCTTTTTGCCCTGTTTCACTTCCTTAAGAATGGCTTCTTGACAGCTACGCTTCCACTGACATCATTTCTGATGAGGCTTCAGTGAGCAGTAGACTGATCAACTGAAGGGCCAGATCCTTCTTAAATTTTCCTTCTTAAAGACAGATACTGGTCACCTGTCCAGTTTTCTCAATTATTTTAAGGACGCCCTGCCAACATATGTCTGTCAAACTGCGTTATGTTTGGCATTTATCGTAGATTGACATAAAAAACAAAATGGGAACAAACAATGTGTTTTTGTGACTGGCTGCTGGTAACAAAGTCCCAAAGATACAATTTAAAATTGATGCTTTGCCAGGTTTCCTGTGTTTACACAACACTGGCTGAACTGGAATTATGTGTCTTCTAGTGCCTGGATTATTCATAGCTTAGTGTTAAGTGGCTTAAACAAACAAACTAAAAGCATTATGCTGAAACTGGACCGAAAATTAGTGAAAAAGCAGCCCGTGTCCAAAGAAAAGTTGGAGAATTTTTGCGTCTGCTTGGGAGTGAGATTAAAACAAATGTGTGATGACTAAAGACGCTGCACAGTGCTGGATATAGTAAGTATTATATTATATAAACTTGTTATTACTGTCTTCAGACATACACCAACAAGATAAAACCATAAGGAAGTGGTAAATGTTAAATATCCTCCTCATCATATAGACAATGATTACAAGCAGATGATTGGTATGCACGGTGTAAACTTGTGTGTATTTGTCAACGGGAAGTCGCTCAGTTCACCTACTTTTGTTGCAAAAGGATTACCTTATCTCAGCGAGCAGCAGGAGCTTTGTCTTCTGTAACTCAACATGTGTGATTAGTTCTCATTGTGCGACAGTGTAATCTGCACAGATAATGCTTTTTCCCTTAATGCAGACTCTTTTAAAGTTCTCAGAGACACTGACGGCGGCTCTATGTGAATATTCATAATGTCTATTTGAATTTGAAATGCAAGGAGTTTATTATACAGAGAGCGTGATAACCTTTGCAACACTGCTGGGCTTGCAGTGTACCTTCGTATTGTCTCCTGAGTGGTTTGTGTCTTGTTACTAAGACACAGCATATGTGGGCTTGGTTGCCGACTTGGTTTAGAAAAACGCTTGGATTTGTCCTCAGCCATTAGAGCATTCTGGCATCAACATGGCCAGGAGATGCACACAATAAAGATAGTGAGAGGCTATTTTTGGCACCTTAAATGATAAAATGTAATCTAACGGGATGTCATCAAATATGAGACATGCAAAAATGCATCCCTTGAACAGAGAGCTCATTAATGGATTCCTCTCAATGTATTCACAATGCCTCCATGTTTTTCTTTTTGCCACACAGCGTGGGCAATCTTTTATGCCTGGATCAGAAACCTGCACGATTCATTTACTTTAAAAACAACCAAGTGTAGGATGGCTACATCAGCATGCTGGGTTCACAACCAGCAATCTGCATCATTTCAGGTGGATCACACTCATGTACATCCAATTGCCAAAATGCTGAAAGTGAGCAAGACTCTGTGAAATGCAGGCAGAAATTTACAGTCCAGAAAATGACCCAGTGGGTGCATTTATTCTTAGCTCATGCATGCAGTAAAGCAGCATTTCTCTTATATTACACTGCTTAAAAACAAAGTACATTTCGTACGAATACCTGAAGTAGGTAACATTTTTCCCCCAAACACAGTAATTTGTTAAGACAGATCATTGCACGACTTGATTCCCGAAAAGCTTTTAACAGATTTTACACGGAATAAATTATAGGAAATGAGAGAATCAGTGCAGGAAATGCACGTACTTTCGTTGACAAGTGACGGAGCTTATCCCTGTGTTTGGTGAAGAATTCCTGGTAAAGCTGTCAGCAGTTGAAATGTGGCGAGGTTTGTTTTGTCCCGTGCTGTCACTATTAAATGTCGCCGAGCCTTATTTAAATGCAGGGATTGTATCTATGTGGGTGAAGTGCCGTGGTAGTGCTATGTGTTCTCAGATAGGTTTTTTTCTTTTACTGAGTGGGTTACTCTGCTTTGATGCTCACACAAGCTGTTTCTGCTTCATGCAGCTGTAAGCACTGATTACAGCCACCACTGCCGATAGACTTTAACACTTTTTTAGAGCCTTTTTGTTCTGTCTATATCTTGTTTTCGGTCTCTGCATTGGTAATTTCTGATGTTTCCATCCATCACTTTGTTTCAATTTATTCAGATGTCATAGTGAACAAGGACACCTTCAGAGAGTTCAGTCTGTCTGTTGGGCTGTTAAAAATAGGTAATTATTTTCAGTAGTTCTCCTAGTGCACCTGTTGAGAAGGTCGCAGCGACTCTTAACAACATGTAAATAGCTTTAGACAAAGTTAGCTCAGCTTAGCACCTATGCTTCAAAAGGGCAATTATTTAGCCAGGCTTTGGCTTTTCACGTAGATAACAAACAAAACCCAAAACAAGGTGTAACATGTAGAGTACCGATCTTTAGAGGTCCACTTTAGACAATTGGCCACTTCAGGCTTTAACACATGTGAGTGACATCAATATTTTCATCTGGCCTGACTCTCTCCAAAAAGGTAGGCTAAAGTGTACTCCCTCACATAGAAGATAGTTCGCCCTGAGCTGAGTGATCTAAAGAGGTTGAAGCTCCACAAACACTTGTAGTGTAAAGAAGCTTTATTACTTGACCGGTGTTTCAGTATGTGGCCCTCATCGGTGTAATCAAAAACTACATCGCAGACGGCACTTTAAATACCGTACGTGTTTGAGTGGAGGAAAAAAAACATCTATCCACCAGACTGTACGTATGCTCTGAAATTTGTCTGCAATTTATTTTTATTTTTTTATGGCCGGACATGTACTAAATGTGTTTGCTTTCTAGCATTCTGTGTTTCTGTTGGTTGTGCAAACATGGGTCGTAGCAGCACGGTGGTGAAGCGGTTAGCACCGTTGCCTCACATCAAGGTTTCTGGTTCAAACAACCTCTCTGTATCTCAGTGGGTTTCCTCCCGCAACCCAAAAACACACATGTTAGGTTAAGTTGGTATTTCTGAATTCAAGCCAAGAGTCTGAGGTAGATGAAGTGTGCAAAGGTGACATTTAACCATACAGAGACCTTTCAGTGGTCAGCAAATAATTACACCACAGTGTTTTGCTTGATGAACAGCACACGCTGCTGGAAATAAGGAGTTGTGCAGTGTTGTCATGTGGTATGTGAAGGGCCTTTAAGTGAACTTCCCAGGAGCCCATAGACTGTATATAAAAGATGGACGTATCTACTGTGGCTAGCAAATTCTCACTGTGAATCTTCAAGATCAGCATTGTAACTGCAGCCGTCTTAGGTTTTTGAAACAAAATGTCAAAGAAAACCCGGGAAATGCCCTTGCGACCATATTTGCAAATTTAGTATCATGTTGTATTCAATGTTTGACTCTCAGGAAAATGTTGATTGAAGTCACAGGTTAAGGTACCCAAGAGCTGTTTTCCTGCTAACTTCTATACAACCACACTTTTCTTTCAAGCAGAGGAGTCTGCCCCTGCTGGCACAGCCGGGCAGAGGAACGCGAAAGGTGACCTTCGGCATTCTTATACGACGCCTCGGGTTATGGATGAAATCATGTAGAATGGCGCTCCCGCGGTAATACACGCTCCAGCCATGTATTCCAGCCCTAACCATAACCTTATCCCTAACCTTAACCAGCACTTTAATGACATTAAATACTGTTTTCCAAAGTTATTTTTATATAAAATCTTTATTATTTTAAAGGACAAGCAACACAATGAGAGTTGAGAGGCAGATGATCATTTCACAAGCTGTAGATTCTACATGTGTAGATGCGATCCAAACGGTTCTCATGTTTCATCATTTTTCCGATCTCGTAATATAGGGACGTGTTGTTGAAGAGTAATATATCAGCGATTTGTCCCCGAGCATAAAATGTTACGCTTTAGGAGTGAGAACGTGGTATATATAAACACCTATACCAGACACAAGGTGGGAAAACAGGGCTGTGCAATTAATAGCATGTGGCTTTTCAAGTGATTTTTTAATTTAATTACTTGACTTTAATTATAATTAAAGTTTGAGGAAGTTTAAGGAGTCTCTGAGCAGCCATGTTAAATTATTGTAATCTCCTTGTTGACCAAAAAATACTTTTTTAATACTTTGAGAAAAAAGAGAAAGATCAAACTTGGGTTTTTTTGGCCCCCTACGAGGTAAAACTTCCTTGTAGTGTTTAGAGGAAAGGCAGAAAACAGCTTTAAAAAGCCATAGAGCTAAGAGGCAGACATGCCTTGTTTAAAGTCTTCTTATTAAATTGTCTGTTTGTGTCATCTTTCTGCAGTAGTGACTTCAGAAACAGGCTCAGCGATGGGCTCGGTGCTGTTTCTTGTGAGTTGACAGCTCGTAACGATGAGTGACAGGTGTCGGTGTGCGAACTTGTTCAGCTTAGTGTCAGGAGGACGGCAATAAGTGCAGACTTTGTTGACTCGAGGCAAACTGTCTGATTTTGTTGTCTCTCTAGTTTCATCACACATGTACATAACTATTTTATGGACTCGTTTAATAGTCCTGATGAGAAAATGACACTTAACGACAGGAGGTTTACTGTGTGCGAAGGAAACCAGGCAGGTATTTGCGCACCTCTGAACTTGCCGACTGTGCAAGCATGCCTTCCGGGTCCCAGTTGTTTCTCTGTTTTAATACAGACAGTGGTAACCAGAGTAAAAGTATTTACCTTCATTCAAACAGGATTCAAATGAGTATCACGCACAGAGCAAATTAATTCAGTTCATCTCTGTACCACACTAAGAAAACCTTTAAAAGTCTGATGTGTTCAGAGGGAAAGTGAGAGTATAACTTTTATTTTCTCAGTGCCGAAATGGCATTTTGGTGTGCAGCTGGGTTTTTTGTGCGCGAATATAATCAGACAATTTCAGGGTCGAATGCACGCAGAATATTGGAGGATCTTCATTGTTTTGCACTTTCCTTGTAAAAAAAAACAAAAAAAAAAACAACACACAAAACACAAACATTACTTGTCTCTATTTCAGCAGAGAGAATCTGACTGGTCACCGTTTTCCTCTCATACCCTTTACTGAGCTGCTCTCAAGCCGTTTTGGATTTTAGCTGTCAGATTTATGCTTCCACACATACGCTTGTGCGTTTACCTCTGCCTGAACTCTGAGAGGTCTGAAATGTAAATTTGAATGCCAGAAAAACTGAGCAACACCTCATTTTCAGTCGGGCCGTAGCAGCCTCTTCTTCCCTGCAGCCCTTTGGCTCTAACCCCTCATCGCAGCCCATTGAGACACTTCGCCTGGCACCCCCCTCCCCATCCCCCTCTTGAACATTTTGTCTCCATGGCAATGTTTTGAATGAGATTTAGGGCAGGAAAGGTTGTTGTTGTTTTTTTCCCAAGGGAGCTGAAAATTAGCAGAACTCTATAGAAACTGCTGTCCTCGTGTGTTTAGGCGAGCACTAAGTGGCGCTGATAAATGTCAGTAAAATGTATGCAAACAGGAGGCGCTGCAAAGCATTTAGAATAATAAGCATTTTCATTTTCTGTCCTAATAATTCGTTCTGTGTTGCAGGTGACCAGATTAGCCATTCTTAGAAAGCAATTGAAAATGTGCCTTTGGTGTTTCTCTTTTGCAGTCACCTCTTTGGAGCCTATTATTGGCCAGTATGGGGAAATGCTCAAGATCCCATGCAACAGTGGAGCCATAAAGGCAGAAGACATCGCCATCACTAAATGGAAATATGTAAGTCACACTGGAGATCAGTTGTTCTCAAAATGGCAAAGTAGGTCTAAGGCCCACTTACTGTATCTGAAGTCGAACCACGCCCAGTCTGAGTGCATTAGACCATGCATCTGTCCCTCCATATGACACCGCATGAACAGTGCATGCTTTTATTGTGAACACGAAGCCAGTGCCATATGCGAGCGACACATAACAAGCGCGCTCTGCTCTCCAGGACAAAGGGGATGGAGTTCCAGGATACCTGCTGGTCAAGCAGAAAAACCAGAATGTCTCAATCAGCGCCACTGATGAATACAAGGTCCGTGTGAGCATGGACAAAAACTCCAGCCTGCTGATCTCTGCCGCCAAGCTCAGCGACCAGCGGACTTTCACTTGCATGGTGGTGACCGGCGGAGACGTGTTCGAATACCCAGTTAATGTCCTAATTCACAGTGAGTCTGAATTAGCTGAAAAATTGTCGAAATGCCCTCGTTCAAGTGCTGTGACTGACACAAGCAACACCCAGCCTTTCCATTCACACTGTTTTTTTCCCCCTCAACTACAGAGTTGCCGGCAAAGTTGGAGATTTCTGGAGAAGCAGAGGAGCTAGAGATTGGAAGACTTACTAAGGTGGAGTTTTTAATGATAAACATTTTAATGCCTACATTATTTTAAGCAATGACTCATGAAGGGAAATCCCTCACTTGAGCTAACGTATCTTGAGGCCTAACAGAGATGGTGCCTGTTATTGTAGTAATGACTTCTTTGAAGTGATTCTCATGAATTAGTAAAGAGTAGAAATCTCGCTTGTGCTACAATTAAAAGACCCAAAGGATTTGAGGGGCTTTACAAATGCTTTAGGCATTTCATGGTCTATTGCATGGAAAACTGTTTAGTCCTCAAATACCAGAGTGGCATTAACAAAAAGCTCATTTTCTCATATGTTTGGTCATTTAAAAATAGTCATGAAATGCATTTTTTTATTCATCCTTTGAGTGCTTTTCTTGCCTGTTTCTCACTTTTTTTGCTTTGCAGCTTGGAAATTGTGTTGCAAAAGATGCCAACCCACCTGCAAACATCACATGGTTCAAGAACAATAAACCTCTGGAGGCTGATGGGAAAGGTGAGCGTTCACCATCCCTTTTGTTGTCTTTGAGTTCTAAAAAATATATTTGACATTTATAAATATTGCATACACAGATGGTTTTATTCTCTCTGACAGGGACAGTTGCTGTAAATTATTCTGCTGTGATGAATTGTGCTGCACTCTCATGACGGCGTGGCTCATGACTGTGTGCAGTGTTTTGGTCATTGCACATTTTTTTCCTTGTTAGAGTTTTCAGACAGTGCTCGTTTGTTTTCTGTCTAGGGATTTCCATCAAAGTTTCTGTTGTGGAAGAATCTAGTACCGGCCTCTCGACCACTACCTCCACACTCGAGTATTCTGCAATGAAGGAAGACACAGGCGCCAAGTTCAAATGCCGTGCTGACGGTCTACCGCTGGAATCCTCTTCCATGAACTTTACTATTACCTGTGAGTCGTTGAGCGTACTTTGTCTAAAACCTTTTATTTTGATTTAGTTTTTTTGTCTGTAAATTCAAAGAAAGGGTTTAAAATGCAAGATGATCATCATGAAATCTCTGAAAGTTTACGCTCTGTCTAAACTA
This sequence comes from Haplochromis burtoni, assembly GCF_018398535.1. Lineage (NCBI taxonomy): Eukaryota > Metazoa > Chordata > Actinopteri > Cichliformes > Cichlidae > Haplochromis > Haplochromis burtoni. The sequence continues at coordinate 731,640 of NW_024582577.1, forward strand.
CATGCCATATCCTGAAAACGACACCCACTCAAACACCCACAATATTCTACTTCAGCTTGAAAGTCTCAGTAATCCACTGCCTGTAGCAGGACAACACTATACAATGTGCCTGTATCAGAGGTAGAGCTGGGCGATATGAGATTTTTTCATATCACGATATGTTTTTTTCATTTCAGGCGATAACGATATCTATCACGATATAAGCCAAATAACTATATTTGTAAGATTTAAATGTGCCGTTGCTCACAAGTAAAATGTGAAATAATCAGCAGCTTGTTTTGATTTAAATATTTATTTCCCATAATAAGTTCAACAGGGTAGATGTACTTAAGGAACATGAGACTTTTTCAGATAAATAAAGGCAAGTATTGCAAACTACACAAAAGGCAGCCGCTGAAGCGTTTAAGTTTCAAAATAGAACAAACGAAACAGACTAAATTGTCAATTCCACTTAGAAACAAAATATTAATTCTAAAAATAAATCTTAGTTTGTTTTACAGAAGAACAGACAAAACTGACTAACTTTTGTCAATATCAAATAAACTGAGAACTAAAAGGAAATTCTCAATCTCTCCTTGTTGTATAGCTGAGCTTTTCAAACAGTTTTAACAGTTACTTTAGTCTGACAAAAGCCGAATGACGAATTAGCGCTTCCAGTCAGAGACTGAGGCTACGTCCACACGTACACGGGTATTTTTGAAAACGGAGATTTTCCGTTTTCGTTTTAAAAAATAATCCCGTCCACACATAAAGGCAGAAATGAAGGAAAACGCTGCTATGAACATGCCAAAGCAGCAGGTGGAGCTAGATTCCTAACCGTGCAGAAATGTTGGCCAATCAGAAGTCTAGAAGCCTCGGTGGGAAAAAGTAAACAAAGCTGGGGCATAGAAGCAGAACCGAGCCGTATGTGTGGACGGACAGTAACTGTGTGCATATGTAAGCATTTAAACACTGCAGAGAGTAGAATTAACAGTAACAGTATTGTAGAAATTCATTTCACCGAAACAATAACGTGGCGCACAGTGTGACGCATGCACCAGTTTATTGTATTTCCAGACTTGCTTTCGGCACAATTTACAGTGCACGCTACTCTGTTTTTTGTCAGACTTGAAATAGCCGAAATACCTTCACACTACAGAACTTCTATGGCTCTTCCGTTTGACAATCTCTCCGGCGTTGGAACCATCAGCTATTGAAACTTCGGTCACGCTCGGTTGATTTTTCTAGTCGGCACACTCATTTCCTCCATTACGCGCTGGCTCCATTACCCGCTGGCTGCTTCCCAAACAAACACGTGCGGCTTGGCACTTGTGCTGTACGTAACAAGTCACGCGACGTGACGCTGCGGCTGTGATTGGTTCGGCTCTGCGCTACTCTGCGCTGTTGATTGGCTGACCTTTTTTTTTTTTGAGGACAAGAGCGGCGAGGTCTATCGCGATAGCTTAATTTCTCTATCGAGTAAAAGTTATATCGCGATACATATCGTTATCGTTCTATCGCCCAGCTCTAATCAGAGGATTGTTTTAGCACCTCATTTGTAACTAACTGTTGCAAAGATATTTGTAGCAAGCTGTTGTAGCCAAGGCACAACATAATAATGCTGCTTAAAACTCTGTGAATTATCCACAATATACTATAACACAAACTATATAGAGTCAAAACGCTGGAGCTTAACTTACAACAAGGACCTTCACTCTATGCAAAGAAAGGAGAGCCATGAAAATGCTCCCCTCTGCTGTGGTTGGGAATTAATGACCAGCTATGACCAGACAGGTAAGCAGCGAAAAAAAAGACTTGGGATGCAGTACTGTGCAGACTCGTGCTGCCCCCCATTATTCTGTATTTTGATTACAAGCAGTGGGTTGCTTGTTCACTCATTTTCAGTCAAAAAAATGCCAAAGATAACACAGTATGACATTATTGTGCCAACAGAGCAATACCCAGAGAGCTACTAGCTGGAAACCTGGTATATAATGGCTTGGTGTGCAGTGTGTCCTAAAAGAATTTGAGGAAAGTGGACAAGTGGCAGCCAAAATGAGAGGTAACAGGCATAAAAAAACATCTATAGCAGATGAACAGTGTATGAAAGTCATGCCTTTAAGAAACAGGCAAGTATGTGAGACCAAACAGATGTCTGGCTCTTCGGTCAAGTCACTCTCAAGGAAGGGAAACAGAGAAAAAGCTGAGGTGTGCCAAATTAAAGAAGAAGACCGAAATCAGCGGCAAAAGATCTAATGAAGCGATTTAAAATGTTTGGTTCAAATCATTGTCAGTGTGTACAGAGAAGGTCAGGAGCCATCTGTAAAACACAGTGGATCTCAAACACACCGCCAATGCAGTAAAACCATACCTGGATAGAAAAAACACACACTATCCATCATGGATTGGCTTCCCCAGATTCTCCGGACTTCAACATCATTGAAGCAGTGTTGGATCATCTTGACAGAGAACGGAACAAAAGGCAGCCAACATCCAACGAAGACCTTTGAATGTCATTCATGAGCTATTCCTGAAGACTATTTAAAGAAATTAGAAGAAAGCTTACCTTGAGATTTCAGGCTATGTTGAAGAATAAAGGTGGCCGTAGCAATTGGTGACTTTTAAGCTCATTAGTATTGTACAACAGAGGCAGAGCCAGACATTTGAAACACCCGGGGCTTAGCCCGAAAGGGTAGTATGCATGTGGGATTTTTTTTTTTTTGGGGGGGGGGGGGGTAGAAATGACTGAAAGATTAATTGGCTCTGTTTTGAGTTTTGTTCAAAAAAGAATGACTTCATATAGGGAAAAATATATATCACATGTGCAGGACACCTTAACCCTTTAGAGCCGATCGGAGCGGACACGCTCTATTTTGCGTAACTATTTTTAAATCCCGGTAGCACTGCAACCACGTAAGCTAGCGCAAAAATTTTTTTTGCATATGAAACCGGAGGAGTTGTACTTACATCTTATGCCATCAGCTTGTCCTAGGTCACGGTTTCCTTCCACATATAGCTTTGCAAAAACTGCATAAAAAGCGCTTGCAGGAACAAAAACATAATATTCCAGAAACACGCTTTGCCGATCCGATCAGCTGTTCATAACACTTCCTACGTTGGAATAGACGTCAGCGCGAACTTTTGCATTTCCGCCATTACCTGCCCGAAACCGGAAGTGACGTCATTTTCGCGGAAATGTAGTCTTTTTTACCATCAGGGCCTCAGGGCCTATACTGCTCTTTTTAAAAGTTATCTTTGACTTTATGACTTTCTGTGTCGTTTCTGGGATGCTTAGGACTCATATTGCACTGCTGGAAATAGTTTATTTTGATGCATATGCTGCTTTTTTGCAAATTTGCAGTATAATATTTATTTTCGTTTTTCCTGCAGTGTATAAAAATTGGTGTATTTCAAAAATAAAACTATGAAGACACTCAAAATAAATTTCCTGTGGTGGGAAACTATTTTGTGCAACTTTTTTGTATTTACAGTTTTGAGGGATAAGCCTCTTAAATTTCTCTAACTAGAAATATATGTTAAAAAAGCAAAAACGATTTTCAATTTTTTTGTAGTTTATTGCACTTTTTTGCAATTTATGTAATTACTATGCACTTAATGAATACATATTATTAAAATCATCTCTGTTCCGTCCTCATTCCCTCTCTCTCCCTCTGCTGACAATCATCAAATATACAGTTGAAACCAGATATTTACAAACTCTTCAGATCAAAACACTTTTTTAATTGTAACATCAAATCAGACTAAATGTTTATTTTTTTAGATTGATAAATATAAAAAACATATTTGTTAACTTTAAGAGTAAAGAGAGAAACTATCTGTATTTCTTAATTGTAAATGGCACCAAATTGTATTCAAACTTGAGCCACACTTATGGAGCTCCACAGTTCTTTTCCTGGTGTTTTGGTTGACATCTCTTGATTTTCCCATTTCAAAGAAACAGGCTCTGTGTTTTGCCTTATATGCATCCACAGGTGTGCCACCAATTTACTCACATGGACTCTACTAACCTATCAGAAGCTTCTTCAGCTCAGAATGGAATTGTCACAGTCTGGCTGGGGCAGACTGTATGTGTTGCAAAAGAGGACTCAAACGCAGACCAAAACGTGGCGTGGATTAACAAAAACAAGCCGTTTATTGAGGCTAGCAATGAGGGTACAAATAATAGGGCATTGGTGAACACTAACCTAAACTGGGTGAACTAAAACTAAACATGAAAAACCTTAAGCATAGTGAACTGACAGAGATACCTGGAGATGAGACATGGATGAGCAGACGACCTGACCAGGAATGACTGAAAGCACGCGGACTAAATACACACAGGAGGATAATGAGGAAAGTGGGAACACATGGGGAAACAGCTGACACACATGAACATAACAGGCTGTTGCGGTTCTCCTGAACCCCCAGCTGACGTGGCATGAGGCTGGACGGGCTCCTCGGGCCCTCCAGCTGAAGCAGCGGCAGGACCAGTAGGTGCAGAGACTACTGGCTGAACAGAAGGCTGAGTGGGTGATGGAACAAATGACTGAGCTGAACAATGGGGAGCTGGCTGAGCTGCACAGTGGGCTAAGGGCTGAGTTAACGGAAGCACAGGAAAGTGTACTACGGACTGGGCTGCTAACAGAGCTAATGACTGAGCTATAGACTGAAAAGCATGCAGTAGTGATGGTGGTGTTGGTTGCGGACTGAATTCTCCTGAGCCTTCAGTAGAAACAGGAACGGGTGCAGGCACCTGCTGGACACTAGCCACTCCCACCCGAGGAGTAGGTACGGGTGCGGAGACGGGCTGTATCCTGGCTGACCTCACCCTGGGGACCGGCATGGGTGCAGGGGTGGACTGGTTCACAGCCCCCCTCACCCCGGAAGCCGGGACAGGCACCGGCAACGGCTGGGCAACTGCCCTTCCCACCCGAGGAGCTGATACGGGTGCAGAAATGGACAGAGCCTCAGCCGGCCTGGAAACCAGAGCAGGGACCAACTGGGCCTCAGCCTCCCCCACCCGAGAAACTGTTACGGGTGCAGGGGTACGCTGGGCCCGAGCTGCCCTGGCAGCAGAAACACGAACAGGCAAAGGAGCGGGCTCAGAAAAACCAGTCTTAGAATTGGCAGGCTCAGGGTCAACATGTACTGGGTCGACAAAAACAGACCTAGCAAAAATGAATCCGCCATCCCCCCCACCATGTTTCACAGTCTTGGTATTAACAGTCTTTGAAGTCCTTGGGTTAACGGTCTTAGAGTGAGCTGACTTGGGGATGACTGAACCAGACTTAACAAAACCTGAACTGAGTGTTGTAGACCTGGTAGAAGTGTTCAGTTTTTCCTTTAACCACATGTGCAGACTTAGGCGAGCGGGTATTGTATTTGATCTCACCCTGTTCAGAGGGAGCAAGGCAAAATAACTTTTCCCAATCCATGTCATCATCCATAAGGGAAGTTCCCCATGGATCAGAGGTGAGGCTGTTACTTTTACTGTCAGATGGGACGTGAGAATAGGAGTCATTGTCACTCACCACCGTGAGTTGCTCAGCGATGTCCAGTTTATGGCGGCGGGAGCGCCGCTTCCTGCGAACAGAGGAAGCTGGCGGAGCGAGCGACTGAGCCCCTGGTGCACAGAACGGTGACACCGAGGCTGGAGCGTGAGCGCCTGAAGCCACACGGAGGACTCCCACCTGAAGCGAGCGAGGCTTGGATGCAGGCAGCGCAACGGGCGGGGACTTTCAGCAGCTCTTGGAACCTCCGAGAGCTAGCCGAGTCCCGTGGAAAATGCGCTCGTAGTCGGGGGTACGCCACGGCTTCCA
>NW_024582577.1:737462-757237 GCF_018398535.1 Haplochromis burtoni
GTTTTGTCAGAAGCCCGGGGTCTTTTGGAGTGTAATTTTTTCATAGTTAGATGCCTGGCTGACAACTGTATAAAACAAAAAGTACACACAATATTCGAAGCACATAGTGCACACTGTGGGAATTTACGACTGTGCGTGAATCCCCCCTGATATTGGTATGATCCGAGCTCAGGCACTAAGCGACTGAGCGAGGGGGCGGGGCAGCTGCTGCCTGTGAGTGCGCTGTTGGAGAAACGGAGCCAGCCATACTAAGGAGAGCTTAAGTTTGACCAGGTACCAAAGCAAATCATTCGTACTGTACAAATAATGTAAATATGACGGTGCATCACGAAAGATTGATATCAAACTGATCACTTGACCAATATTACGTTACTTGCTCTTCAAGTGAATCAACAAATGGCGAAATGAAAAGCCGAACAAATGCTATTTTTTTAGAGAGTCTTAGCTTACGTGTGTTTATTTCATATTTTCAGTTCTTACCCTCCCCGACTAAATCGGTTTCAGTTATGTACTGAAATATAAGAATGGACATTAGAGGGTTCTTTCAAAGAAAAAACTCAGGTAAATGTTATTTTATATATTATGCTTTGTATGTTGTTCAGTATATTTCTATGCAAAACAAGAGGGATTTCAGTACACAGCAGGATATTCACATTTGTAACCAGATATTTACATACACTTTAGGGAGAAAACATAAAACATTTTTACTGTACAACATCAATTTAGAGTAAACTTTTGTTTTAGATAAATATTGAAATATATTTTGAATTAGTTAAATGTCAGAATAAAGAGAGACAGAGCTTCTATTTTTATCACTTTCATCAAATTTAGGAGTACATATACACTAAGTTTATTGTTAATTAATAAGAAACTCCAGACGATTCCATGTCACGGTCCTGGGTCTTATGACCCAGTGTTTTGAGTTTCAGTTCTTTTGATGCTGTTAGTGTATGTTCTAGCTTATTATGTTTCCTATGTGCATCTGTTTATCAGTTCCCCCTTGTATTGTCATACCCTGTGAAGTCTCCCTTGCCCTTCGCTTCGTGTGTTTCTTATCTATGTGTCTTATGTTGTCAGGTCTGCGTTTCATTAGATTTCCTGTTTTATTTTGAAGGGTTCCTGTGTCCCTAGGTTCAATGTTGTTAATGTTACGCTCCCCTTGTCACGTCGTTATGTTCATGTGTGTCAGCTGTTTCCCCATGTGTTCCCACTTTCCTCATTATCCTCCTGTGTGTATTTAGTCCGCGTGCTTTCAGTCATTCCTGGTCAGGTCGTCTGCTCATCCATGTCTCATCTCCAGGTATCTCTGTCAGTTCACTATGCTTAAGGTTTTTCATGTTTAGTTTTAGTTCACCCAGTTTAGGTTAGTGTTCACCAATGCCCTATTATTTGTACCCTCATTGCTAGCCTCAATAAACGGCTTGTTTTTGTTAATCCACGCCACGTTTTGGTCTGCGTTTGAGTCCTCTTTTGCAACACATACAGTCTGCCCCAGCCAGACCGTGACAGTACGACCTGACCATACTATGGACTCAGCAGACCGCGAGCTCTATGAGCGTCGGGAGGCAGCCTTCGCCCAACTGGAGGAAGAGCTCCGTACCCGGGCTTAAGCCCAGTAAGCCACCCCCACGCTCCGCCCCTGCTGTACAAACTCTGTTTTTGGCCTAAGTACTGCTTTTCTATTCAGTTTTGCAAGTTTTAATAAATCGCTGCCCTTATTTGCCATTTTTCTAGCAAAACACAAAGAAAGGTGGACCTTTATGCAGTACTGTGATTTGGTGCAAGCTTGAAGGAAGAAGGTGCTGTGTGAATGTATATAAAGTTTTAAAGAGGACATAGAACTGGGCGTTTTTTCTCTCTCTGGCTACACGGTTTTATTTCAGGTTGTTTCGTTTAATATTCTCCTCACTGACGTCTGTTTCCTCCACCGCGATGAGAATTACAAACATGTTTTATTCACATTTTTTAAGTATTGACACAAATGAATCAGTGATGCTGTTTTCTTTTCTAAACATCAATAATTAAAGTATGTTTCCGTCGATGAAACTTTGCTGTTGATGAAATGTTGCTTTTTGGTGAGAAAACAGCTTATTTAATATGGCATGACAAGAATTTCAAAATGGAGTGAAAGAGAATAAAAGTGTCCCTTTTTAATTGAAGTCAAGCTTCTTGCACATCACACGTGTAACACAGCAGCAGCTCGTGATCCACGAGAAGACCAAGAGACGTTTTACAACTGTAATCAGACGGTGCCTGTGGTTTTTGCGAGTGCATTAACATTTTTTTTTCTATAATTCTCTCACTTCCAGTCGAGACAGACACGGGTAACGGCACCTTTTGATGGTGAAAGTTGAAAAATGAGGTGTGGATTCTGAGATTTATACCGAGTGCAGCATTAAATATTGAAGTTGCCTGCTCAACACGGCCCAGAGTAGAACTTATCAGTGCTGGAACATTTTCTTTCAAGAAATTCTTGAAAGAGTTTGCCTTAGATGGAGCAGAAACATTGAGCTTTGAAAGGATTGTTTGGTTGAGTGCCTCAGATTATGACTGCAATTCAACCACCTCCTCTGCTGCATTCTGAAGTTGGTCATAACCAATAGTGAGGCACAAAGTTAGAGTTCTCTGTAGCGTGCTGACACAGTGGATGAGTGCAGTCCCCATTGCATTCAGCTGGTTGGGGAGCACGCTCCACTTGTTACACCCTCCACCCTCGCCCCTCTGACTTTCTTGCTCCTGTTTTCTGCACAGACTCCACAGAGAACATCATGCTTGAGGTCAGTCCTCAGAAAGAGCTTAAAGAGGGAGACAACTTGACTTTGAAGTGTGTGGCAGATGGTAACCCAGCTCCTACCAACTTTAACTTTCACCTTAAGGTATCTCATTAAAAGCTTTGAAATTCCTTCTGTTCATCCAAACTAGTGCTTACTTCATCTAAAATGTATTTATTCAGTCTTTTATCCTCAGCAACGTAAATGAAATGCTGCTGTTTTCACTGTTTTTTGCAGGGGGAGCTGGTGACCGTGGAAAACACAGATACCTACACCATCGCGAATGTCTCACGCGACGCCACCGGTGAATACAAATGCTCCCTAACTGATGACACATCCATGGAAGCGACCAGGAACATCACCGTCACCTGTAAGAAGACAAAAATAATAATTTCTCTAGAAGTAGAAATTACTGCAATTTTACCCCACACATCTGCATCTGTATCCAAATAATTTTCTTTTCTCCCTGCAGTCTTATTTGTTATGAAAGTCCTAATATCTCTCTTTGCAAGACTGTCTTCTTCTGATCTGGGGAGAAATTGTTGTGTCAGCTGCACTGCTTCTAATAAGCTGCATCTGCAGGGCTGTGAGCCAAGTGCAGAGTTATATGGTTAACAACAGAAATGTTTTGACCCTTAACAGGCCTCTGAACCATCTTTCTGCCATCCTCTCCTCTTTTCAGACTTAGACATCAATTTAAGCCCCTCTGGGAATATTGTCAAGCGCGCTGGCGAAGCCTTGAATCTGAGTCTTCAGATTGATTCTTCCGGAAAGGCAGAGGTCTCCTGGACAAAGGTAGAAGCGATCTTTTATATAACAAAGCTCCAATCATTGGGGTTTGTGCTTGTTATTGACAGCGCCGATATTCTCTTGGATTTATTTCAGAATAATGCTAAACTGGGCAAACAGCCCAACTTTACCAAGCTCGGTTACTCGGACTCTGGTCGCTATGAGTGGACGGTGACAGTTGGACACATCACCCGGACAGCTTCTTTTGATCTTACTGTCGAAGGTAAGGGTTTGAAGAAAAGTCTTACGCAGGGAGAGAAAACTGGTACCACTCTGTCTCATATTTGAAGTTAGTTAAGGTATGCAGCCAACAGGCAGTTTGTGAAGTTTAAGAATGGATGGAACAGCCTGACTTTGTCTAAGGGTAAAAACTATCAGCTTAAAGCTAACGCATTAATTAAATATGCGTTGTTGTTTTTTATTTCATATAAAAATCAGTGGTTAAAAAAGTTATTTTAACAGTTTAATCAGACTCCAGATGGTTACTCGCAGCTACATCTTGTTTTTACACTTTATTTTCTGTACAAATTTTGAAAAATAAACAAGACAGAGCATGCTAATTGCTGATTTTTGGAGGCACTAGTGGGATTATTTTCCTTTGGACTGGCTCGCTGATTTTCTTTACTTCTAGTTTTCAGCCAAATGGCTAATGACTCTAGACTCATAGGGACATGAGAGTGGTATTCATCTGCTCATCTAACTCTTGGCAGGACAGCGAATATAAAATGATTTCTCTAAGAAATTCCTTTCCTCAGTCATATTTAGATGTGCCGGTGGATCGGATTAAACCACGATAAATCGAGCTTTATAACACACGTGTTCCCTTACAGGTCCTGCAGTTGTAAAGAGCCTGTTCAAAAATCGCAGTAATGACGGCCAACATAAAGTCTTGACTTGTGAGGCTGAAGGCTCTCCAAAGCCAGCTGTTTCCTGGAGCATTAATGGCACCGTGGTATGTACCCTTTACGTGCTTGGAAGTTTACCTATTATCAGAATTGCAGGAAATTTATCCTTGGATAATTGTTGCAGTTTCTGAAGGTCATATCCATTAATTCTTCCTAACAGTACATAAAAGATTTGTTTTATGTGTTCGCTCCTCCTGTGCTGGCTAGGGATGGTATTGATAAGATTTTCACGATTCCAATTCCATTTTCGATTCTGTTTAACAATTCGATTCTTTATCGATTCTTTTTAAAAAAGGAGAACACTAAGGTCGATTAGCTTAGAACTTTGTTTTATATCTTCTCTTTGAACAAGATAGAAATTTAGGAGTAACATGGCCTTACAAACCCAGCAGTGAGATCTTAAGAGATCCACAGCCAATGGGGTGTCACAGGGTCCCCAGGAAAAAAAATTGTAAATGTAAAATGATAAAATAAATATTCTTCTGTAGCAATAACAAAGTATAACATAAATTATTCTGTAGCAATTACACAAGAATATCTAGTAATGTCCCTGCCTGCAATTAAACACATTCACTTACCGAAAATCGTGGGCATCTGCTGTGGCAAATGGGTGCAAGCCTTTTACCACAAACTTAGTCACTGCTCGGTGACATTCGTCTATCCTGGCCTGAAAGGAGACGCTACCGGTAGACTGCAGCGAGAACTGCCAGCATCTGAGCCAGACTCTGTCTGTCTCATCATGGTCACCTAAATGCACAGTAATGGCAGGTTTTGTAATAAGGCAGATCGTGCTAGCATAATATGCACTGTTAGTTGATTATTTACCTGCCGCATTAACGGGAGAGGACGTGCAAACGTTACCGCTGCTGCTGGGTTGGGATTCACGAGTCCGGAGCGGAATTAAAAACACGACATTCATTTAAGGTCGTGTGTTTTGTGAGCAAATGCTTTTGCATATTCGTAGTGTTTCCTCCCTTAAATGAAATATCTACTTTGCAAGTACTGCAAGTTGCCAAACTTTTGAGCGTTTGCAACCCGTTCTCACTCCCAAAGCGTAACATTTTGGAGTGAGAACGCTCTGCCGTTTGAGCCGCTTAGGCGCCCTGCCAGGTAAATGACGCTCCGCAACGTGGTGACGTCATTCGGGGGCGACTGGAATCGATAAGGGAATCGTTTGGCAAACACTTCCAACCGGTTTTCGATACCCATCCCTAGTGCCGGCACAAAAGAAAATCCTCAGAAAAAAAACTGTGTCAGACTTAAAGAGCCATGAAAGGAAAAATACTGTATTACCGGTATTAGAAAACGTGCATTAGCGCCACGCTTACAGTTGTGTGAAGTCTTCAGTTTATTGTCCCATCAGAACAAACTACAAGTGTTTTTTTCCCCAAGATAAACGCAGGCAGTTATTGCTTCTGTTATGGCGAAGATTGCTCTGTGGATGGTGATGACATACATCTCAGAGGCTTCACAAGATTCTGTGAACTTGAACACAGCTAAAAGCAGGTCCTTCGGGATCAATGTATACCGTTAACAAAATCAAATCTTGTGAAATGGTGAAAATATCAATGTACCTTCTGGTACTCAAGGTAAACTTGTTTATGGAATCTACACCAGGGTCGTGAGCGAGATGTGTTTGTTTTTACACAGTGCGAGCGTAGCTGCTGTCAGCACATTGCAAATTCAGGGCTTCTTTTTAGTAGAAAACCAAACATTTTGCTTGTTGGGTGGCTACAAGTCATTCTTGAGAGTGTTCTTGACTTGGTTATGAAGTTGAGAAAGCTTTTTTTAAACAAGGAAAGACTTTGCATTCATCCACTTTAGTGAGCTTCTGAGAAGGAATCTATGATTCCTTCTTGTTTTAAGAATGTAGCCGACTGTTGAGTTTGCCACTTGTAAAGTTTTGGCTATCGCTCTGATAGGTATGTTTTGGGGGTTTTTTTTTTTTTCATCTCTTTGGACCGCATTTAGAGACTGCCAGGGGAAACTTAGGAAATGCAACACTTGGAATCATCCCCAGATCTTTCGTCTGCTTAATTTTTCATGGAATAACAAGGGAATGGGTCTCATTTGGCTGTGAAACTGCTCATCGTTCAATTGTCCAATTACTTTTGAGTCTAAAAGTGGGTGCCTATCGGAATCATATCCATGGTGAACTCCACCACAAATAATAAAACTACCATATAAGAAAAGCTAATTTAAATGCCTGTACAGACTATTCCCCCAAAAACATCAACTTGTTTTGTTTGTTTAATTTATCATGAGATTATAATTTTAATACTGAAATCACTCAAGTGGATGAGTTCTTATATAGCACTTTTCTATTAAGTGCTTTTCTATTAAACATTCACATGGATGGATGCATCAGAGAGCAACTTGGGGTTAGTATTTTGCCCAAGGATACTTGGCCAGGGCCAGCCAGGGATCGAACCGCCAACCTTCCAATTAGTAGATAACCACAGTAATAACAGCAGTGAAGATTACTATTGTATCTGTACCTGTATATGAAACTGTGACGTCTAATTTCAGTCACAGGACAACAGAATTCATCATCATTGTCATCCAGGGTAGTTGGAAACCAGTCATGACAAGGCGATTTCTCAGTGGCACTTACGGAAAAAGTTTCCCCCCATGTGCTTGTTAACGCGCCTGTTTTCAGTCGCAGTTGGGTGTAGCAATTTATTTGTTAAAATAACAAGATGGGTATCGGCTTTAACAAATGACCTCCACACCCCGCCCTCCTCCACCTCGAGACACTCTTGAGACTGCAGTGAGGTTTTCAAGCCATATAAAATCATTCAGAATGCTTTGAGTGTTTCTGTCCCATTTTCCCTTGAAAGCATTACTCCTTTGTTGGTGAATCAATACTGGTTGTCATAGAAATTCATCCTCACAGTGGTCCTCCTATATAAGATGGCAACAGGTTTGTGCTGCAGTAACTATTTCATTGACGTCTTTAGATTACAACGTCTGAATGTCCTCTACAAAGTAGCCAATAGATGGTTTATAAGGAGAATTTAGGTCCACTTTCGGCTTCATTAAGAGCCTGATAGGGAGCAGATGGTTGTGAATATGGAATAAAAACATTAATAGAGTTGCATGGGTTTAAAACATAGTGGCATTTGTCTTACAGCGAACCTCAGTGTATCATCAGCAGAAATGTGAAGGTGTGGCTAAACAGAGGCTGTGTGCTTAAGCCTCCTACTATTGTCTTTGTCCAGAGACAGCTCTTGCTTTTCTTTACTTTTTCCCTTTTTGCTGCACAGTGAATGAATACCCCCTGTTTTGTGCATGGCAGTTTGCACTGTTAGTATTTTCCCCAGCTGTCACACTTGTGAACTTATCTGGTCCAGGCTGTTGTGGTCAGTGTTTCGAAAGAGTACATTTCTTCATTTTCCCCGAGGCTCAAACAGTATTTTCCAGCAGCCTGTCACGAGAACAAAAATTGTCTGTTTTTTAAATGGAGCCTCTTTTTTTCTTCTTCTTTTGTTTCCACAGTCTACCTGTGTGCGCACTGATAGCAGAGTCACTCAGTGAAGCGGTGTGAATTACACATAAACCTGGGGGTGTGCGCAGGATGGTTGCAGTTCTCCTCAGCCCTTTCAGTCATTGTCTAACCACGAGAGGAACCTTAAAATCTTTAATTTACTCCAAAAAAAATACACAGAACTCTGTCAGGAAATAAAAATGCATTTTGAAAGTAACACATTTCAGCAATTTAATCCCACCGCCCCCCATTCAGAAAAATGTGAAGACTTGAATACGGGATCAGTAATAAGTATTTACAAGAATGCAACATCCTTTTGTATATGCGGAGGATGTGCAAAGGGTGTTGGCAGTTTGTCTTTGTGTCTGGGGTTTTCCTCTGAGACTCAGGAGTCTATATCCCAGAGGCACACACGCTGTTTCTTTGTCATGCAAGGACTGACTCACTTACTGGTCCAACATCGCCCCCTCATGGTGCAAATCTTCTTCAAATCATCCGGATCAGATGTGCAACTATTAACATTTGTTTCTTCTCTCTCTCTCTCTCGTTACTCAGCTTGGTGAAAGTCCTTTCGTCAATGGAAAGATTACACACAAGATCAAAGTTGTGCCCTCTGCAAATCTAACTGTCCACTGTACAGTGACCAATAGGCTTGGCAATGATTCCAGAGCTATAAATGTGTCCTCTTGTAAGTACAAAGTCATAATTTGGTCCTTTTACCTCTATCGGCTTCATTTTTCTTTCATGAAGTCACTAATCTGCCTTCCTAAGTGTTTTCCTACTGTTCTTACTAACTCTTTCCATCTGCATGTTAACTTGGCATCATGTTTACATGCTTTGACAAAACGACAATATTGTAGCAGGTATGTACACCAGGGTAAATCCACCCAGTTTGGGATAGTCTGTAGCGTGTGTGGAGTCACGTCGTTGCACACCAATTTGGTGGCCATAAGGGCAATTATTTAAAATCAGTTGTTATTTTAGGATTTATAGTCCACTGATGAGTAAGCAGGAAAAAAACACTGTTAAATACACAATGTATCAAACATACACAAACACTAGTACGTCTTTCAAGAACTTTATGTATTGGTGGTAGTTGTCTATTAAAGTCCAGCCTTTTTACTCTCACCATCACTGTCAAACTGTAATTAGTGCATGCACTTAGCACTTAGTCCACACTCTTGTCTGACGGTTTCCAAGTGTGTTTATATCACCATTTGTTCTCTCTTGCCTCCTCATTCCTGTGTGTTTGGGATGGCATTTCCACATCGTTCTTTTCTCTCCCCCCCCCTCGCTCAGTGGGTGTATGTTGGGATGCTGGATTTAATCTGTTCCCTCTTGGAACCTCTTGCATGCAAAGTCGAGTAGATGTAGAGTAGTCATTTTTCAAGCTTGCTTTTTTGTTTTGTTTTTTTCCCCCCCCCCTTCATTTCGGTTGGACGTTAATGTTATTTCATATCTGATTTCAGTAATTGAGGAGGTGAGAATGGATAAACAAGGTAAGTTGGCGCGGTCTTCCTTCTTGTAAAGAAACAGTAGAAAGTGGGTTGACAAAAGTCTATGGGGGAATCGAATGTTGCTCACTAAAAGACGGCTCTTTATCAAATATTTATCTTTAGTGTCACCTTGGACTGTAGAGCAGAAAAAACAATGTTTAGACAGTGCGCTTCTTTTAAATAAATATAGTTGTGAAGCAGTAGGAGGAATGGAGCTACCAGCATCCTGACAAGATGCCAACATTGTTCATAGTCCCATTGACGAGATTAAAGTGGGGACTGCTCCCATTAACATTCAAATCAATGAGTCATAATCATGCACAGTGCGGATGTGTCCATTCATCAATGCATTTAATGCACACCAGAGTATTTTTTTTTTCTGTCCAGACTGGAGCAGCATACAGAAACATGACACTCACGCCTCTGATATTTCTGTTTTGTCTTTCTCTACAGATCAGTCGGAAGACAGCGACCAAACCAGATTGGTGGTTGGTGTTATAGTGGGTCTCCTCATCGCCACTTTGGTTATAGGACTGGCATACTGGGTTTACTCAAAGAAATCCAAGTAAGAAGCACATTTAAACAAATGCTGCTACATAAAAGTGTTCATAAAATTCACCAGTAACCCAACAAGATAAAATGAACATGAGATTACTATATTCATGCATCGTGGTTATTCTGATTTGCTAAAACGTCCTTTTCTATTTCCAGTTAAACATATTTTATTTAGTTTCAAAAACATTGCATACCTGCACTTTACATGCAGGTATATGTAGTATTCATGTAGCAGAAAGTAATTATGCGCATAACGACTTGTTAGGTACACCTTAATAGTACTGGACGCCCTCCTTTGCCTTCAGAACTGCCTTAATTCTTAACAGGAAACATTCCTCTGAGATTTTAGTCCATATCGACATGACAGCACCATGTAGGTTCTGCCAAGGTGTGCCAGGAAAAATATCTCCCACGTCATTAACCCTCCACCAGCAGCCTGAGCCATTGATACAGGGCAGGATGAATCCATGCTCTGGTGTTATTTATGCCAAATTCAGACCGTAACCATCTGAACGGCGCAGCAGGAATTGAGACTCATCAGAGGAGGAAACATTTTTTCCAATCATCGGGTTGTTGTTTTCCAATTTTGGTGAGAGTTTACAAACTATAGCCTCAGGTTCCTGATCTTAGCTGACAGGAATGGCATCCAGCGTGGTCTCCTGCTGCTGTTGCCCATCTGCTTCTACATTAGGCATTTTGTTAATTGAGAGATGCGCTCCTGCATGCCTTGGTTGTAAGAACTGGTTATTTGAGTTACTGTTGTCTTCTTATCAGCTCGAAGTAGCCTGACCGTTTTCCTCTGACCTCTGGCATCACCAGGACGTTTTTGCTCAAAGAACTGCACATAACTTTTTTTTTTTTTTTTTTTTCAAATTTGGGAAAACCTTAGCAGATCAGCAGTTTGTGAAATCAGACCATCTGGCATCAACAACCGAGCCACGCGCAAAGTCACTTTTAAATCACCTTCCCTATTCTGATGCCCGGTTTGGACTTCAGCAGCCATGTCTACATGCCTAAATACATAGACTTGCTGCCATGTGATTGGTTGATTAAATATTTGTATTAACAAGAAACTGAACAGGCATACCTAATGTAGCTTCTGATATGATCTCCTCTTGCCAACAACATGTATAATTCAAAAAGCAGTTCTCTACTGCTGGAATAACACTGTTTGGCATGAGGTTTTTAGTTTATAAACAAATGGATATTTGATTAAATGCTCTGTTTTAAAATATGAGATACGGACCATATGAGGATACTAAAATAAAAGCAATTAACTCAAAATTTTATTTTCATCCAAGACCAGTTAATAGAAGCAGTAATTTATTCAGCTGTTGATGTACTTGAGTAAATTTTCCAATTAGCCATAGTTGAGAGTTACAAGAAAACTGATGTCGCTCTCAGATCTGTGCAGTAAATATAAAGTTGGACTTAACATTAACACTCAAAGAGACGGAAACAAGAGGCTAATGTGGAAATTTAGTTTACAAGCCAGACGAGGTTTGAGACTATTGAGTCACCGGAGCGTTGTCGGCTTTCACGCACCAGGCGCCTCAGCACTCAGCGACCGCACTGAGTAGCTGTGGTTTCTAAATGCTTCCACTTTGCAATAATAACACTTGCAGATGATTGTGGAATATCCAGGAGGAAGAGATTTCACAACGTTGGTGCAACTTGTGTTATACTATCACATAAGCACACTAAACTTCAGTGAGATCTTTATAACAAGCTCCTTGAATTCCTTTACAAATATTTATAAAGACATATTGGACAGGTGCTCTGTTTCATATACATGTAGAACATAAACACTTGAGCTAAACGATTAGGAGATGTGGTCGAGTATTTTTGTACAACTAGAGTTTGGACTCAGACAGACTCGCCGTTTCACTATTCATCCTATTCTAACCTTGTATACGGGTAGTATTGATCTTCTAATCTTACTTTTGGCAGTTCCTTCAAATGAATTAACAAATTAAAATACATGGTAAAATAAATAAAAACATCATTGCGGTTAATGTAGGCTTTTAAGGACTATTAAGGGCTTGGGTACCTGGGCAGTGCTCCATTTTGCTTGCTTGTTAATCAGTCTTCCATTTGCCAAATTAAAGGAGTTTGCTCTTGATTGATTGTGAACTATAGTGTAAGTACACAGCAGCTGTAGATGGATAGCTTCCCTTCAGCCTAAGTGGGCAGTTTATACCGTGAGTTATTCTGCACACGTGTAGTAAGCAGTCACACCGTCATATCATCATGCAAGGACCGGTTAATAAACGACTGTTTTAATCGAAACAGGCAAGGAAGCTGGAAGACCGGCGAGAAGGAGTGCGGGTCCTCCGAGGAGGAGAAAAAGCTGGAGGAGAAAGTGGAGGAAAACAGCCAAAAAGCTGAGGTGTAAAGAAACAGCGGCGATGCGAAAGGTAGAGCAAGACATTTCCACCATGCACATAAAGAGTTTGACGTAAAAAGTTGTGCAAAAAAATTAATAAGACATTTTTAATCTTTCCCTTCCAGTGAGAACGTGGAACTTTTGCACATTTCTCTTCACCTCTGTCTTTAGGGAGGGAGGGGGGGGAAAGAGTGTACACTGGGATGAAGACCGTTTGGATTTGGTTTCAGGGAGAATTTTACTAAAAACAAACAAAAAAAGCATATCCAAACATCTCCCCGAGCCCATCAACCCCTCACTCCTCCCATTCCTAAAAAAAAAAGAAAAAGAAAAAAAAAAGAATGGATACTGTATGTGATATACATAGCCTGTCTGCACTACTGATACATGTGTAAACCTGTCTACTATTAGGATTCATGTTTGTTAGAATGGAAATTGGAAAGCTGAGAAAATGCAAAATCACTACTAGACCAGTTGCCTTTGATGTAAGGATGTGTAGGCCTGCGTTAGTCTGTGTTCGACTTTTTCGGCCCTCGGGACATAGCAGGGACCAAGGGACATTACTGCCATAGTTTGGTTTTTTTCTGCTTTGTTTTTTGTTATTTCACCTCATCACACTCAAACAACCTCTGCCTTTGACATCAAGGTCATAAATCCATTCACTTCTATCATTATTTCAGTTTGTTCATTCAGGTAAAAAAAAAAAAAAAAGCTGAGAAATTGATAAAATCCTGAAAGGGCTAAGGGTATTAGCATTAGTTTTAGATGTTGTATATCAGCAAGGACATGATGTTTCACAAAGGTGTTTTTTAATTATTATTATTATTATTATTTGATTGTGTGTAACCAGGGGAGAAAATTAATTTTGCCTCGTCTTTTCGCCAACGTTCTTTACATTCAGCGTAGCCACCTAACGACACAAGCAGGTAGATTATTGGGAGAATGTATAGCACAGTTTAAACCTTCTTTTATTGGCTGTAGTTTGGCTGCACACGTGTTTTTTGTTTTTGCATGAAAGCAACATAAAGTTCACTTTCATGCTTTTCTTTAAAAAAAAATAGTAGTAAGGAAAAGGTTGTTTTTATGTAACTCCTCTATGAGTTTGTGCTCCATCAGTGTTGAGGTACGAGTGTTCATTCTGTAGCTGTGGCATACTTCTGTAATCAAAGACACCCAGTGAGCGGGATGTTTGTCTTAAAGTAGCCTTTACGATATGTTTGCCTTCTTTTAAAAATCTACCTGTAACAGCTTAAGTTTGTGATGTGCACTAGGGTTCATGTTTCATGTCGAGTTTGTGTAGAATACGATGGAATACCTGCAGCTGTACATGTCACGGTTTTGGTCCCTTAAGAGCATTTAATGAATTTGAAAAAGCAACGAGGCCAGGATGTAGTTGTGACGTACGTGATTTTACTTTTCCTTTTTGCTATTTATATTGTACAAGACTAAAATATCCTGGTAGGCGCATTCAATAATGATCACATAACTCATGTCTCGGATTTAAACCACTGATAAATTGCTTGCAGACTCTACAAAAAATGTCATTAAGTTCTGAGTCATCGGTAGTTTGCTCTGTGTCTGGTTGAATAATATATTCAGCATGTGAGAATCTCAGACCTCCAAGCTGCTGTTTGTTGCCTACCTTGTGTAAAACCATCTGATTGGAAGATTGACCAAAGAAAGTGAACATTGCCATGCAAGTATTGTAAATATCTGATGTTTGTTTTTGTACTTTTGTTTAAAATAAAGTGTACATTTGGAACAGTTATGTCCACTCAATGTTAATTATGTTGTTATCATTTTTCTCGTTTTTTCATCTGGTCATCTTTTGAAATAAAAATCAACACGGTTTGGGTCTTTCTTTTTCATTTCACTCGCACGCATACGCAGAAAACACTGACGGCACAGAGTTAATGTACAGTGACTGGTTGAGTGATAACAAATCTGTCAATACTGCAGAAAATATGCAGAAAACAAGGAAAGTGATGAGTTTTGAGGAACAGTTAATGAGACTCAGTCTTGAAATTTGAAAAATATTCCTGCATTAGACATACAAAATTACAAAACCTGACCTTTTGTTGTTATTACCAGTGGAAACTATTGTAAATATATTCAGTCCTTTCATCTGTCTTTTTAGAGGAAGGCAGGATTTAGTCCTGTTTCTATGAATTATTCAAAAAAAAAAAACAACAGTTAAAATATTTGGCCACAAAACTTAGCAGAATTTTGGATTTGATCCAAAACCCATCTGAGATTTTGCCACGGGCAGGATCTACACAGACATTATTACTACAGCATGTCTGCAGTATCAGGTTTCCATCTCCTTCCAGAAATTGACTTTGACATTTTGGAGTAAGTGTTATGTCAGGATGAATATGGATGAACAGGTACAGTGGCATGAAAAAGGTATTGAACCCCATCCCAATTTTTTTGTGTATGTGTGTCTGTGTGTGCATCTCTTACTAAACTGTCAGATCTTAGGAATGACTTGTCTTGCTGCATAATGCAGCTGAACCTGAGCTCCAGCTCAGACCGGTGACCTGATGTTCTCCTTCAGGATTTTCTGTCAGACGCTGGAATTAATGTTTCTCTCAATTGTGGCAAGCCCCCCGACCTTGAAGCTGCAAAGCTGTCCCACAGCATTACTCTGCCACCTCCATGCATGACTGAAAGTATAATGGCCGTTTTGTTGTATTCTCTATTTAGTTTGTCAGCTCTAATGATCCCCTGTCTTCCAGTCACTTAAGCATTCTCTCAAAAGGTCTTAGGTATATTAAAGTGTGCTGTAGCAAAATCCAAATGAAGCTTAATCTTCCTCTGGGTTGGCAGTGATTTACTTTGGCACACTCCCATGGAGGCCATGTTTGCCCAGTGTCTTTCAGACAGTAGAATATTGAACTTTATTGATGAGAGAAAGGCCTGAAGTTCCTCTGGTCTTCTGGGAATTCCTGTCAC
The DNA here is from genome assembly GCF_018398535.1 of Haplochromis burtoni. Lineage (NCBI taxonomy): Eukaryota > Metazoa > Chordata > Actinopteri > Cichliformes > Cichlidae > Haplochromis > Haplochromis burtoni. Next base: position 752,807 of record NW_024582577.1, read on the forward strand.
CCAGGTGCTGTTTGGCAAAACCTGAGAGGGCAGCCACTACTAGGAAGGCTCACTGCTGTTGCGAGGCTTCTGCATTTGAAGATGGGTCTCTAATCTGATTAGTCTCAGAGATGCAGAAACTTATTTATTAACCTCTCCTTTTTTGACATTATGATCTACTAGTTAGATCTTTTGGTAAACTTCATGCTACCGGAAAGTCCTAATTTGATTGGTAAATGCTATTTACCAGGTGTCAGTTTGTATAGCTGATACTATATTTTAGAGTTTTGGTAACCAAGAGGATATGTGCTTTTTTGTTTTAACATATTTTATTAGATAAGCTTTGTTGCTTCAGCAGTTATTGCTTGGGTTTCATAAACTGAAGTTTATTTTATTTTTTTTAATCAGACAGTTTAGGATGAGATGCATACAAATAAAGAATACATGGAGAGGGCTTAAATATTTCCTCGCTATTCAGTTTTGAGATCCCTTTTTTCTTCCATGTCAAAGTGAAATATTGCACTTTTCGCTTCACTGCATTTATTTCAAAGCTCCTAACATGTACCTCTGGCCTACACTTCAAATGCACAACCTATGAAGAGCACATGAAACAGGGTGTTGTGGAGTAAACTGCACAAGCCGATGTACAAGACTTCAACGGGGGGGGGGGACACACAGAGGCAAAGTAAAACACAAATCTGTAATCCAGACAGGCAGAGGTCATACAAGTGTGATCAGTCAGCAAGAGTAAACTAAACCAGGAGGGCACAGGCAAAAGACTAAGTCCATAAAACAGCCCAAAAGGTCACACACACACACACGGAAGTCAACAATTAAACACAAAGGATGCGAGAAAATTCCAGGAAGACTTGACTGAACAAGAAAATCTGGCAACTTGAACATGAGCAACTGCAAGTGTATACGCACACACTGAGTCTGACTAATACAACACAGATGAGGTTGACCAGAATGGACCATACAATTATTAAAGGGTTAATAATAATACACAAAGAACAATAATTAGGAAAAAAACAGGAAAGGATTTATCATAAACACGACAACATATAGCTTGATGGCATGTCAAACCTCTCACTCAGTGAACTGGACCGAAGCTTAACATAAATATCACTCTGAAGGGGAAGGGGAGGGGGGTAGCAGAAGATCTTTATTCTCTATAATATTCAGATCAGTATATTTATTCATGTGTGCTGTGCTTCTACTGATGTCTGTGTGGGTTTTATTATTGTGCTTTAGTTAAGTTGTATGTTTAGCTTCAATAAACAGAAGGGAATGAATCTGCAATTGGAGTGAGCCATCAAAGCCTGGGAGGACAGGGTCCAAGCCATGCAGGCAAAGACACATTTTATACGCCATTAACTGAAGAATGTTTACTTTAACTGATTTAAACATCAATGTGATTTTTTATACACTCTGAGGCAAGTTTATTTCTTAAATAATCACTGTCATTCACTGGTTCGTTCAATAAGACAGCAGCAGAAATCACGTGATTAGTCATTCTTCTCCTTTGCAGCACTATCTCCATCTTAACTTTGCTCGGAATAAAGGCAACATAACAACCAACATTAGCATTTGCTGCCACCATGTGGCCAAAGATTTAACAGCAATGGGTAGTGACGGCGTCAAAGGAAAGAAAAGTTTGACGATTTTTTGTTTTTGTTTCCGTGTTTCTAAAACTAATCAGAAGTTCTCCAAACGTACCACATGCAAGCTACACAAATGACTTATATGATGTTTTGAATTAACATTATTTAGTCCTAAAAATGACTTCACTTACATTGTGTTTGATGCTTCACTAACCACTGCAGTATACTAAGCAAACTACAGCAAGTAGGAACACTGTGGAATAGGAAAAAGAGTGGAAATTGTAAAAGACACATTTATAAGTTGATCCACTGGTGAATGAAGGACATCTGCACCTTTACAGGGAGAACATTAAAACAACAACAACAAAAAAAAAAAAAACTAATGAAAAACTGGTTTTATGTCTGTCTTTAGTGAATACAGTGTTGAGAGGGATTTCATGCAGATTTGTCATCTGGTGAGTTGTAACTGTATAAATAAAAGGAAGACCTGAAAAAAAAGGTTTTGTCTTTGTTTTTGAGTCACATTTGCTTGTTGAAGATCGACTACATCGATTTTCTTTCCACTTCATTGTATATTTTCATCCACTTCTGCTTAAAAATATAAATTGAACCAGATTAGTGAGGCAAGTTCTATATGTACTGATCCATTTTATTCTGCTTATCCACTTTAGGGTCACAACTGGGTCTAATTGTTTCAAATTAAAGCAACAAAAATATTGATAATAAAAAGTCTTAACAGAATTAATTTCCTTGAGCCATATTGAGAATAAATGATTGCACGTGTAAATGATAATTTGTTGGCTTCCACTGTGTTTTAACTAGCCATTTGTCACATGTGATTAAACAAAAGCCCAAAGGGCACAATCACAGTACTTACTAGTGTGAAAACGTGATTCAATAACTTGGATTCAGTTCCCAGAAGCGTTTTTCGAATGCACTGATCATAATTTCATCAATTTGAGGTCCGTTATGAAGGGGAAAAGCCTAAAATTTTGAGGAGATCTCTTCCAGCTTTTTATGAGTACAACTTCTGGGTGCACATACACATATTGAAATAACACAATCATTAGTGAAAATTTAAATGCAAAGCTGCAACAGTTCTTAACTAAGACCTTCAGCTGGTTTACTTTGCATCATTTGTTATGCCCTCTAAATGTTACCTGTCCTCTTTATTGATGAAACCCTTTCTCCTCATTTGAATTAATCAATTTAATCTGTGTTTTCCAAATCCTGTGGATGGCAGGTACAAAAGGTTAAAAACATGGGAAATTGTTTTCTATGTTGTTGTTGTTGTTCCTTTTCTGTGCTGTTTGAATGTAACGTTTGGTTTGACTGTATCATGCATGAATCTTGGGAGGGATGTAGAGATCTTTGGTTTTATTTTTATTAGTGTCTCTGTAGCGATTGTTGAGGTTGAGGTCACCTCAAGGCTCTAAATTGGCTGTAGGTGTGAATGTGAGAAAGGTGAGTGCTTAAAGTGACCAAACTAATATCGTGTGTTGAATCTGCAAATGTGATGCGTAGTATAAGGTGCTCTGAGAAGTCCACGAGACTAGGTAAGTGCTTTATGCCAGAGCCAGACTCCTGGTCATTCCATTTAAGCCCATAAATTAAATATAAACTTATAGCCACTTTATTAGGTACACAGTTGAATCACTGTTGGAGGCAGCAGTAACTCAAATAACCAATTGTTACAGCAAGAGTATGCAGAAGTGCATCTCTGAACACACAACGTACAAAAGATGGGCCACAGCAGCAAAACACCACACCAGGTGCGACTCAGCTAAGAAGTGGAAACTGTGGCTGCAGGCTCACCAAAACTGGACAATAGAAGATTGGAAAAAGAGACTTGATTTCTACTGTGAGATTCAGGCGGTAGAGTCAGAAAATGGTGTAAACAACATAAAATTTTTGATCTCAAAGGAATTTTTCCACTACCTTGTTGAATTGGTGCTAAGAAAAATCAAGGCAGCTCTGATGGTCAGAGGCATCCAACACAGTAGTAGCAAGGTGTACCTAATAAAGAGTAGGTCAAACAAAACAACTTTGGACATGGCTTTTCTTTAATGCATTACTAATGTCCTGGCTCAGAGGTGGTTCTGTTTTACTTGGTGACTGCTACTGCTAGTCTGACCAAGAAGGTAAAATGAGATCATTTCATATCTCAGTATTGAGGAAAAGAAGTCAGGAATGATAACAAAAAAGAGAAAAATTACAAGAAAAAGCTAAAAAAAAGAAAAAAAAAAAAAAAAAAAAAACTTCTATAGGAGTGGGTAATAGAATATGTCAGAACAGGTTGTGTTACACTTGTATTCGTATACCGGTAAATTTTCATCCTTAATCTCCACCCAGATATGTTTAACAGAATTTGTTTCTAAGTATTCAGGCATAGGTTTCACCACATCAACTAACTAAGCTCATTGTTTCTCAAATGAACATATCATAAAAATGACTTTGTTTTTTTAGCCCTATCCACAAGATGCAAGAATGGACACATTATTCATCTAAATTGCTCATAGCTCTTGGAAGCCATCAAGTGACACTATCTATCTTGATGCAGCGTCACGGTGCCCCTACAGAAACCTTGAGTATAAAAAAGACACACACAAAAGGTTATCTATGAGCCAATAAATGATAACATGGTGGTGTGGTAACTGCCAGTTAATACAGAAATTAAATCTTTAATGCAGGGATTTCCTAGAGGCTAAAACATTCTTATATCCAGCAGATTTCATCTCTTTTGTATGGTTTACCTTCTTTTTCTGGTTAGATAAGATAAGATAAGATAAGATAAGATAAGATAAGATAAGATAAGATAAGATAAGATAAGATAAGATAAGATAAGATA
>NW_024582577.1:757257-760285 GCF_018398535.1 Haplochromis burtoni
ATAAGATAAGATAAGATAAGATAAGATAAGATAAGATAACTCTTTATTGTCATTGCACAGTCATCAGAATCAGAATACTTTATTAATCCCGAAGGAAATTAGGGAAATACATAGTACAATAGTACAATGAAATTAGAAAACTGTCCTACGTCTGCACTACATATAACACAACTACAAAAGTCCCATAAAAGTGGATGGAGTAAAATCGGCCAATGGAACTTTAATTTGTGCAAAACATAAAGACAGTCCAAAGATTCACAAAAATAAGATTTCTCAGTCAGCTAGTGAACAGTCCCATATGCAGTCGTTCAGATGGCATAAATGGTCATGATTAATTATCAGTATTAGATAGGGTATCAGCAGGAATGACAGTCTTACACCATCATAGTGATGGACCCAAATGGTTTCTTCTATATTAATGGCAGACAGAAGCCCAAGGCTGCTGGGGCCATTTCCAGCACGTCTTCAGTACAAATTGGTCCTGGCTTCACAAAATGTACATGTGCTGGAGCACGTATTGAAACCAGGGGTTCCTTTACCTGCTGCATGTTTGTGAAAATCGACCCACGCTGATTTTTGGGGGAACCATTTGAGTTTTGGGGATATTTTGGAGAATTATTTAAGTGAAAACATTGATCATAAACACTGATGACTGATCATAATTAATTTTCAGTCTATAATTATATAAACTACATGTGTTCAGTTATTGTACATACTATCAGTACTCAACTCTTCCTGCTTGTCTCTTCAATGGAGCATGAGACAAAAGAGGAAAAGGAGTTTAATCACCTGCTGAAGCGCCCCTGGGGCAAACCAGCGTGACTGGTTAGGGCACTTCAGTCAAACTAATTCTATTATCTGTAAACATTTAAAGGTTTTATATGATTTTAATATCTATATGAATCCATGTTTGTGTAAATATTTATTCTTTGTATCATATTTTGTTTGGTGTTATGTATTCCAGATACGTGAAACAGGTAGAGTATGAAGGGAAAGCAGTTGTTTCCTGAGGGATTGGTGTGCTTGTGAAGTCCTGCTGTTTAACAATAAAAGCCTCAAGTTGGTGCTTGAATTTTATTTCAGCCCCATGCCCCTTTGTTTAAAGCTTGATGCTACTGTCAGTTGAACTGATCATTCAGAATGGAGTCTGTTTTGTATTTTGTCACTCAACTGGATGTATGGCACATTCAGAGTCTCCTAATATGGAATCCACACAGCCAGCAGATGTCATAGGTTTACAATTCCCTTTCATTATAATGAACTGAACCTCTTGCGACCTTTTAAAGTAAAATTCACTGCTGCGTGCAGTACATGTGTCAAGATAAATATTGCTTTAGGGGCATTTTTCAGACAATAGGTTTCGCTGTTAAATGAGTGTTTGACCTGAAAATGAGCAAATGAGCAAGCAAAACTTTACAGTTTCCCAGATGCTAGTTAAACATCCAGTTTAAAATTAGATATGCGGGCTTTATTAGAAAATTATGCAAACTCCTTGCCTCAAACTCCTTGTCTCTTGTTAAGCGCTTAACAAGAGTGAATTATATTAACTTTGTTTATTTTGTGGTTGCAGTACTTAAGAACATTTACCAGGACTCATTATCACTGCAGGCATCTCAGTCATGGTGGCCTGTTGCTCAAACTGTTGTTGAAGACACAGACACTGGAAACCATGTTACAAATGCACGACTCGTGATAATGACATGAGTCTTACAGCTACAGATAACTAAGTAAACTTTAAAACTTCTGCAGTAGAAACGAATTTAAATAAACTAATTTAAATTCATTTAATCTGCTTTATTTCTATAGCCTAAAAATATCACAAAACAGGCGTAACAATGAAAAATGTCAGTTACAGTTAGAAAAGGTCATTGTTTGCACTTACAGTAAGTAATTATCCCATTCCACTACACAGTCTGCTTTTGTCCCGTTGTTTAGCTGTTAAGATATCTTTAGTCAATATTTCTGTGCTTATAAAGTGTTTATTTCACGATAGTAAGAAATAAACTCCCAGACCATTCCAGTAAACGCAAGACACTAGCATGAGATTTCCTGGCTCAACTTGTTTCTCCAGCTCTGAGATGTCTGAATCTTTAAGTCTTTGTCTGTTATATGTAATCATTATTCAGACAAGTCCTGCAACTGTTACCTGCTCAAGACCTCACTGACGTACATCACCGTATGTAAATGTTCAACCACAGCTTTCTAAATACTCTTTGTTTTAAACTCTTTCTATAATACATGAGCCAATGCTTATTGTGCTAGTTTCAATTGATGTGGCTTAATATTCTACCAGGGCATGTATATGTTTGGCTTAATATAAAAGTAAACTGAAAAACTAAGTTCCCTCCATGATTCAACAGCTTCCACATCTTTAACTTGAAGTAACTGTTTTCTGTATGACTTTAACAGTCCCCCACATCATTGTGGGGGGATTTTATTGCACTCTTCTTTACAATGTTGCTTCATTCATTTATACACAGCTCTCTTAAAGTCTTGCCTCTTTGACTGGGCCACTGCAGCGCCTTAATTCTTATATTTTTCAGCCATTGTGTTTTAGACCTGCAGCCATGCTTGGGAATATTCTTCTGTCTAACCCAGTTTTATCTGTCACATTTGGTGCTAGAACACTTTAGTACACAGAGAAGTTCATGAGTGACTTAATGCTGCAAACCTAGTCCAAACCATCACGCCTCCACCACCGTGCTCGAAAGTTGTTCTTTATGCTCATGTGTGTTTGGTTTTCCAAGAACTGTGTATTATGGTCAAACATCAAACAAACAACAACAAAGCCAAACACTTTGGTATCATCTGTCCAAGGAGATCACTTCAGAAGTTTTGTAGTTTATTCAGAGGTAACTTTGTAAACTGAAGCACTACCATGTTCTTTTCTCTACCAAGTTCCTCATAATTGTTCAGGCTTTTTCTAGTGTCATTAACTTTAACATTTAACATGGTAACTGAGGCCTGTAGTGTGTGAGATGTAGCTCTTGGCAGTTTTGTTGTTGTTGTTTTGGGGGTTTTTTTGTTT
>NW_024582577.1:761351-767800 GCF_018398535.1 Haplochromis burtoni
GGTGCTCTACCTGCACTGTGTATAGTGCTGGCGGAGCGCTGCTGACTTCGACTGAGAAAATTGTCAGGCGATGTAAGGAATACTTCGAGGACCTCCTTAATCCCACTGACACGTCTTCCGAGGAGGAAGCAGAGTCTGGGGATGAGGGGGATGACCCGCCAATTTCTGGGGGCGAGGTCACCGAGGCAGTTAAACAACTCCTTGGTGGCAGAGCCCCTGGTGTGGATGAGGTCCACCCTAGTTCCTGAAAGCTCTGGACGTTATAGGGCTCTCCTGGTTGACAAGCCTCTATAATGTTGCGTGGAGATCAGGGGCAGTGCCCCTGGACTGGCAGACCGGGGTGGTGGTCTCCATCTTTAAGAAGGGGGGACCGTAGGGTGTGTTCCAACTACAGGGGGATCACACTCCTCAGCCTCCCTGGGAAAGTCTATGCCAGGGTGCTGGAAAGGGGAGTTCATCTGCTAGTCGAACCTCAGATATAGGAGGAACAATGCGGTTTTCGTCCTGGTCACGGAACACTGGACCAGCTCTTTATCCTCCCAAGGATACTTGAGGGCACATGGGAGTTTGTAGATGTAGCATGTAGAAAATGTGAAACAGTGATGAACATTTCCTCGAGTGGCTGGCCTACCAAAATTACTCTAAGAGCACATCAACGATTCATCCAAGAAATCACAGAAAAACTCATCTAACAAACTTCAGGCCTCACTTGCTTCAGTTAAGGTCAGAGTTCATGATTCAACAATAAACAACAAAACAACAAAAAACATCCCAATGATCCCCAAGACCTCTGGGAAAATATATTTGGTTTACTGAAAAGACAAAAGCGGACCTCTTTGGAAGGTTTGATTTCTATTTCATCTGGTATAAAACTAGCAGAGACTTTTGTAAAAAAGAAACTCATATGAAGAGTTAAACATGGTGGTGGTATTGTGATGGGCTGTGGCTGTTTTGCTGCTTCAGGCCTTGGACGAATTGCCCTAATTGATAGAACCATGAATTCTGCTCTCTTGCAGAAAATCCATGAGGAAAATGTCCAGAAATCAGGTTGCGCCATGAAGATCAAGGGCACTTATGCAGCTGGACAATTTGAAATATAAAAAATAACAAAATTAGGTTTTTAGAGTGACCTAGTGAAAGTTCAAGACTAAATTTGATTGAGATTTGCATGCCCTTAAAAAAAGTCTCTCATGCTTGAAAAATGCCCAACGAATTAAAACAATCTTAAAATTATTTTGTTTATCTGAAAGATGTGAATGCATGCAAAGAAGAGAAACAGAAAAAATCAGGAAGGAGGCTAATTATTTTGCTTAGCAAATAGATTTAATTAATAATTAATAAAGATGTTCAGTGAAATTTTTTTAAAGATTCTACCCACTAACTTACCAATTTTGTGAAGTGAGGAATTCCAGCAACTCCCCAAAACTTTTTACAGTGTATGCTTTATTAAACAGTTTCATCATTTCATCATTACTGTGTCTAATAATGACTTCTTCTTTTTTTTTTTAACAAAGATAGATATTAAAGAAATAAAACGTTTACACGTTATTAACCTTTTGTTATTGTTATGACCATTTGTTGGCTGAGCTAGAATCTCTTTGTGGTTATATTGCTGTACAAGCTGTATCTTTAGACGGTGAAAATAACCGTCTAAAGATACAGCTAAATATTGAATCTCTTCTGGTTGATAGCAACAGGCCAAACGCGGTGGAAAAAGACAGACAGGGACACCACCGGAGTTATGTGTGTCCTGTAACGCGGGCAAGTTAGATCTTATTCGTCATTGGTACATCCGGGTACCTTTTTTTTTTTGATTGACAGTTGCCATGGCAACAAGCTAGAGCATCGCCATTTTGTCAGGAGGGTTTTTTTCCCCAGCTCAGTCTTTTCAAATGTTCTCCCTTCCCGCCGGAATAATGCTGTCAGTGGATATATGTCTGACGTTTTTGGATATCGAAATGCGTCTAGTGGATCGGATTAAGAAGATCAAGAGACCGACGTTTTAACACAGTTGAAATAATTAGGCGGCGCCGCACTAACTCAGTTGTCCGTGTCTCTGGTCCACCGGGCCGGTTCACTGCGCAGGTTTGGACCGCGCGCCATTTTGTGAAAATTGACACAAAATTCCTAACCAAAATTACCAGAGGACACGGATTCCGTTTCACGTTTAAAATACTCCGGATTTAACCGTGTTCTCGTGTTTGTCGAAGTGGCCGGCGCCAAATTTGCGAAGACGGCGTAAAAATCTGAATTTGGCAGAACATTTATTTAGCGGTGGCTAGATTCGTTAGCTTAACGCTAGCCACAGAAGCTACAGCTAGCCAATGTTAGCTGCGTTCATTTTGTCAACTAGCTAGCCAGCTCGCTAAGGTTAGCTGGTGAGTTATGCGTGCTAGTTATCGTTAGCATGTCGCTTGTCATCAGCTGATAGTAACGTTAGTCAAGAGTTTCTTCGACAGGCGATGTTTTTCCACAGTGCTTGGGACATGAAGAGCGCAATGAACCTGACTGGCGAATTATTTTAGCCGGTCAGAGGACGGGGAGATTGGATTTAACGTTAACATTACTCGCTAACCGTGCAGGGAGGGGAGAATCTCAAGCTGGATAAGTTTCCTCATCATACAGGTTATTGGACTTTAAATGAAGATCGTGCCATCAGAGGTGAGCAAAAGCCTTTGCGAAAGCGTCCAGGTTAACGCTTTCGTGGATGTATATGTTGTGTGTAACGTCAATGGTTAACAATGATGGACGCGATCGTGAAGTTGAGAAAGGTAGCTTATGGTATGGCGGCTAGCTAACGTTTTGTGGCGGCGCCGACTCCGCTGGAGCCATCTATAACGTTTGCTTTCAGTCAGTAGGTCAACTGATTATTAATGTCAGACAGAAACGGCATCCGAACTGGTTTTTGGACTAACCTAGAGAGAGAGGGGTGCAGCGGATTGTGTGGGTTTAGACGAAGAGTCATGCTGGCACAGTGTTAACGTCAAAGCTAGCCCTGCGATATTAGACTGTCATTGTAGGATTGAAGAAAATGTTGCTCTGCTGGCTCATATTTCCGTTGTGAATTACTGTCTAACTATATTACTTGCAGAGGTGTAGTTTTTATTTTTACAGCAATGGAGTGCGGAAGCTAACCAGGCTAACGCCTCGTAGCTAAATCGGCTAACTCGGCTAATGGTTAACGCTGACTTGTTGACGAACCAGCTGAATGGGCCCCACAACCCGCTGGCTGCACACACAGCGTCACTAGCTAACGTTAACACTGGATTGGTGAGAGATATGCTTGCTTGTCCTGCAGTTTTCAGGGTAACGTTAACGACGACAGTGTTAGCTAGTTAGACTGCTAACGGTAACGTGAGCCTGAATACGTTTGTCATTTATGCGTGGAATTGGGAGTCACATACACGAACGATATGTAGCAAGACTGGCCGCAAATTAACACTGAATATGCTTCCTAAATTCCAACCATGACGAGCGCTACCCCATCATCTGTAAGTACAGAGCTACCCGGCGACGGTCTTTATACACGAGCGTTAGGCTTTTAATTGTTTTGGGTTGGTTTCGTTTGATTCAGCTTTGGAATGGATCTAATCGGTTGGGCGTGAGAAGATGACACGCAGACTTGTTATAGAGGTCTTTAGCCATCACTTATGATATGATACGGCTAGTAATAGCAAGCTAGCTGTCGTTATATTTACACACCTAAATAGGCCCGTTGATGCCGTAATGACTAGAGCCAGGAAAGGAACTGTTCATATGTCAGTACTGAAAATTAACAAGAATCAGACATTTAGGAGAGACTAAAGAGCCACAAGTGCGCTTGCAAAATGGCTTTGTGTTAAAATAGAGCTGATATTTTCTGTGTGGTTTGTCGTTTTTTTTTTATTAAATGACAATTTTACCTCTTAGTTTTGTTAGTATAGTGCCTGCCATTGTGTTTGTGAATTTCTGTCAAACCAAACTTTTTCAGTTCTTCCTCAAAACGGTAATGGCAGTAAGGCCAGTTAGGTTCTCAGTAGCAGATGGCTATTTTAAGTTAAAATATTGTGTATTTAATTTCACCCCATTTAGATTATATTTTTAAAATCGGTATGAACATTCTGAGAGGAGGTCAAGTGCTCTTCTAGATCCACAACAATGCAAATCCTGTTTTAGTTAATGTCTGTGATAGAACTATTTAGAAGTTTCACAAGAACTATATGTATTAAGTATTTCAAATATGTAATTTCCTCGGTCTTAACTATCTTTACAGTAAAAGCACAAGTAGCTTGAAATTTTCAAATTTGAGGTCTGTTTGTAAACTCCCTCCATTAACACATTTACCCCAAGTGAGCTTCTTAAAGTTTTGGGGTGTCTTCTGCTGTCTAGCAGTTCTCTGTCCCTTCTTATGAAAAGTTTAACCACTATGAAGTTAAGTCCCACCAAAGATGCACAATGATGATATTCTGTTTTTATTCTTTGTAGTGGGTTGTGGTTTGCTGCTGGACTCTCCTCCCAGGATGATATGAAATTTTACAGGAGAAGATGCATCCAGGTTAGCTGCCATATATTAAGCCTTAACCCTTTGGTGAGGAAGTAGTGCTCTTCTAGGAGCTTCTCTTTCAGTTTTGTTGTTGTTTTAAATTCAGACTCAAAAATTTGTAGGACTCTCTTAAGGGGGGTAAAAAAGTCAAGTAAGGATGAATAATTAAGAATTGTCAGTACAGAATTTACCATTTAATTCATTGCAATTATTTCATTGCAGAGCTCAAAGTAATTAAAATTTGCTTAGTTTTTTTTTTTTTTTGTCTGAACTGAACAAGCAGTAAAACAAAGTAGTTATGACAAATGGAAGTGCTTTAAATTGAAAATATGTTGTAAAGTGTGTCTATATATGTGTATATAAAAGTGAAAAATAAGTGTTACTTTTCAAATAGTGTTTGACTGTGCTCCATCTTCTTACAGTTCCTCTTATTTCTGTCAGTGGATGTGCTTTTTTTTTTTTGTTTTTTTTTTTCTTCTTGCTTTTCGAAAGCTGGGTCAGCTTTGTAACGCTCTCAGATGGAGTGCAGGTTTTGGGCTGTGCAGCTATTTTGCTGTCAGGCTCTTGTGTTGAAAGCAACGTCTAAGTGTGCCAAAGTTCAATTTTATTTCTTGTTTATTTCTTGTTTTCTCATTGGAAAATGGGAGCAGCTCTGCCCTGGCAACAAAAGTAGGCTATTTGCATACTGCGTTGTGATTGGTCTGTGCATTGATGGGCTTGCCAAATCACGCTGTATCTCTGTGGTGATAGGCTATGCTAATTAGGTGCTGTTGCTGGGATTCTGAATAGTGGTTACTGTGTAGCACTGGTGAATTGTGTTGTCTGGTGAGAGATGCTGATAGCTGAACATGCTATTTAATAATTTTTTGATTCCTTCTGGCTTAAAATGAAGGATGATTCACTGTACAGTGTGGAGATGCTTTATTTTCACCCCTTTTCACTGTTAAACCTGCTGTTTTGCTCCTTTTTCTTCACAAAGGTTAATATGTTACTATTGTATTTTATTTTGTGGTAATCCTTTAATGCTGTTTTGTTTTTTGGGGGGGTTTTTTTGCTTTAAATGTTTAACAAAAGACACTTTGTATTAACCTGACGTTTCTCTTAAATATGTATTCATTCTTGCTATTCTTAACATCATTTTTGCCTTTTTTTTTTTTTTTTAAAAGAACGATCTTATTTCACTATACATATAAACACTAGAAATGCATAATTTGCATAAGTATTTTATTTTCCCAAAGCTAAATTTAGGTTCGTTTTTGTGTTAAGGGAAGCATTGCCTGTTTAAGTAGCAAAACAAAAAGGCCATTTGTATTTTGTCTGTACAGTAAGTAGAAAATATATTTTTACTTTGTCTTTTTGGCCACACATCTCTTGTGTGGAGGAGGTAATACAATAGTTTCAAAGCAAGATTATTACATTTTTTTTTTGTTCTTTTCTTACCTATAATGTTGAATCAGTTAATTTTGCAACTCAAAAGAGTGTTAATTTCTTCCAGGAGGAGAGACTTCAGCATGCAAACCTTCGTCCGTCCGGCTTGCGCCCTCTTTTTCTTTACACACTGCTGGTCTTCAGATGGCTGCTCCAATGCCCCATACGCACCAGCAGTACAGTGACCGCCACCAGCCAAGCACTGACCAATCTGTTACGGTCTTACCGTACAGCGACCAGACACCACAGCTCACTGCCAATCAGGTACACTAACCCTACCCTTCTCCACCTCCTGGATTTCCTTTCATCTTAACCCGGCAATACTTTTTGTGGTTTATTAAAATCCGGTTCACCTTTTGTTGCTGTCACCAGGCAGAGTAGCTGCTTGTCAAATGTTTTCTTCACTCTGTTCATGTCATATTGTGCAAAATCAATTATAGTGCATTTAATGATAGCCCTTTAACACTAAGCTGTATCATCCAGAGCTGCTGTGTATAGT
>NW_024582577.1:767820-826082 GCF_018398535.1 Haplochromis burtoni
CCCCCCTAAAATGCTGTTATTTCCCTTTTGTGATGTTTCAGAGGCACATGCCCCAGTGCTTTCGTGACCCAACTTCAGCTCCCCTGAGGAAGCTCTCCATTGACCTTATCAAAACATACAAACACATCAATGAGGTTAGTTTTGTTTTCATTACATGTACATCTAGAGCTGCAATAATTAAATTTGAAATTAATAAGCTGGTATTCTTATTGTTCTACTACATGTTTCAGTTAGTTTTACAAGTAGAATTGTATATACTTTTATATTTACTGTTTCTTTTGTCATGTGTGATATTGTGTTAATATATCAAGAATTTGGATTGATGGTCAGACAAAACAAGATATAGGAAGGTGTCACCTTGATCTGACAGCCTTTTTGTTCTATTTATTGTTATTTTGTTATTAAAGCGATGAATTGTTGCACCTTAAAAAAAAAGAATACTTAAGTGTTTGGCGTTCGTTTTACGTTGTAATAGTCAGTGAAACTTATGTGAACTGTTTTTTAAACTTATAGGTGTATTATGCAAAAAAGAAGCGACGGCACCAACAGGGTCAGGGTGAAGACTCCAGTCACAAAAAAGAGAGAAAGGTCTTTAATGACGGCTATGACGATGACAACTATGACTACATCGTCAAGAATGGGGAGAAGTGGATGGACCGCTATGAGATTGATTCCTTGATAGGAAAAGGATCATTTGGACAGGTGCTTAATTTATACATTGTGCACCATATACACATGATTTGAATCATGGCATGGAGAAAATGCAGGTTTTTATGAGAAAATTATGGTTTACTTTTCATCTGTATCACCAGAAGATTTGTGAAGCAACAGCTGTAGGTTTTTTAGCTGTGGTTAACAGTCGGCAAGTAATTTTCAAAAACGATATTATTTGTTTTTGGCATCTTTAGGTTGTGAAAGCATATGACCGAGCAGAGCAGGAATGGGTTGCCATTAAGATCATCAAGAACAAGAAAGCTTTCCTCAATCAAGCCCAGATTGAAGTGCGGCTCCTAGAGCTCATGAACAAACATGATACCGAGATGAAGTACTACATTGGTAATCAACTCTTGAAATTTGCATCTGATCATAAAAAACATATCAAAGAAGTTAAAATGGCTTTTTCTGTATTTGACTCATGGGTACAATTTGGTTTGCTGCAGTTCACCTAAAGCGTCACTTCATGTTTCGGAACCACCTCTGCCTCGTGTTTGAGATGCTGTCCTACAATCTATACGACTTGCTCCGAAATACCAACTTCCGTGGCGTCTCACTCAATCTCACCCGGAAGTTTGCCCAGCAGCTATGCACGGCGCTACTCTTCCTGGCCACACCTGAGCTCAGCATCATCCACTGTGACCTGAAGCCTGAGAACATCCTCCTTTGTAACCCCAAGAGGAGTGCCATCAAAATAGTGGACTTTGGCAGCTCATGCCAACTGGGCCAAAGGGTACTTTTACCATTTTCTTTAGCAATGTTCAAATCAACATATATAAAAAAATATCTCTGGGAAGTGTGCCATAAACTTTTTCCCCCTGAACACTTGGAGTTATATTAGATAAAAGGTCTCATTATCCCTGTTCTTTTACCCTTTTTGTAGATATACCAGTATATCCAGAGTCGCTTCTACCGTTCCCCAGAGGTGCTGCTGGGAATGCCCTATGACCTGGCCATTGACATGTGGTCCTTGGGTTGCATCTTGGTAGAGATGCACACTGGGGAACCCCTGTTCAGCGGAGCTAACGAGGTAAAAAAAAAAAGTGAAACACTACTTAGGTTTGTCTGTGAAGGTTCTCAGTCATCCAGGTTTGTTCTATGCTGTAACACCACTAATAATAACAAATAGCAATAACTTTCACCTCATGTTTACATTTTTCTTTAAAATGTCAGATAAATGTTTAAGAATAGTCCTCTTTAGATTGACATTTAACTTAATATATTAATAAGAAGTCTTCAGTCTGCTTTAAGTTGCAAGTATAAATGTCAAAGGTTTTGTCAAATATTCCTTTCTGTCAGCATGACAGGAAGTAACTTTATTATTAACACTTTGTCCAGGTGGACCAGATGAACAAAATAGTTGAGGTTCTTGGTATCCCGCCTAATCACATAATGGACCTAGCCCCAAAAGCCAGGAAGTTCTTTGAGAAGCTTTCGGATGGTACATGGAGTGTTAAGAAGACCAAAGATGGCAAAAGGGTGAGCTCTTTTCTTTGTGAAGATGCACTCTTGCCACAATTTGTTTTGTTGAATGTTCTGGAATAATTACTGTAGATTTTGGTGATATACAAGTTGCCTTTAATGTGACGGTCCTCTGATTTAAATAGTATAAGCCTCCAGCTTCGCGGAAGCTCCACTCCATCTTGGGTGTGGAGACAGGGGGTCCAGGTGGCCGGCGGGCAGGGGAGTCTGGCCATGCTGTTGCTGACTACTTGAAGTTCAAGGACCTGATCCTCCGGATGTTGGACTATGACCCTAAGAGCCGCATCCAGCCCTACTATGCCCTGCAGCACAGCTTCTTCAAGAAGACTGCGGATGAGGGGACCAATACAAGCAGTAGTGTGTCTACAAGCCCCGCATTAGAGCAGTCCCAGTCTTCAGGAACCACCTCCAGCACCTCCTCTAGCTCAGGTAACAGCCACCAGCTACAGATTCTGGGTGCAGTGTTAATCCTTTTTAAGTAGTAACATGTGTACATCTGTATGTTCTTGCATTAGGTAACATGGTTAAGTAACCAAAAAATTTGCTGACTTTGTTTGGTAAAATGCGGTTTTTGTAAACTGTTTCTTAACTCTTACCACAAGTAAAATGACCAAGAAAAACAACATGGTATGAAACCCATACAGCTGTGTGGGACAGAATTTGACATATTTGAATTGCTGAGGCTTGTTTTGTTTAAAACTCAGGAGGATCATCTGGGACAAGTACCAGTGGCAGAGCCAGATCAGACCCTACCCATCACCACTTGCATAGTGGAGGACATTTCGGCACGGCAATGCCTGCCATGGATGGTGACAGCCTCTGCCCACAGGTCAGTAAGGTAGCTGAAAATTAAAAAGTTGTACTAAGTTCTTGGAATGCTGGTTGATTAAACAAAAACTTAATAGCTTTTTTTTTTTTTTTCTTTTTTTTTTTTTTAAAGTTCATACAAATGACTTCCTGTTAGTGTCATACAAGACTTCCTTCACTCATCAAAAATATTCTTGAATTTATTTTTCATGTATGACATGTTATTTTATTATCAGTATTACTTGTCAGAAATGGTCACAGTTCCTGAATTGTGAATTTTAATTTTGTTTAGTTTATGTTCTCAAAGAAAGGTTTTAGCTGTATTCCACTACTGACTCTTCTTATTTGACAGGCAAGACAGCCTTACCCACCACCGCTGGTGTGGGGAGGTGGCGTCGGACCCGAATCAGTCACTGGAGAGACCCACCCAGTCCAGGAGACCACCTTCCATGTCCCACCTCAGCACCCTAAGGCCCTGCATCCCCACTCACATACTCATCACCACCATGGGCAGATGATGGCTACACGTCCACGCCCACGCCACTACACTTCCCCGACACACAGCTCCTCGACACAGGACTCCATGGAGGTGGTTCATGGCCATCTGTCAATGACCTCCCTGTCTTCCTCTGCCTCCTCTTCCTCTACATCGTCCTCTTCCACTGGGAACCATGGCAACCAGGCCTACCAGCTCCGCCATTTGCCCGCTGGAGCCCTTGACTTTGGTCAGAATGGTGGGCTGAGCATGGGGCTAGGTGCCTTCTCGAACCCACGGCAGGAGACTGGCATGGCAGCGCACCCTGCATTCTCCATGGGAACGAACACAGGGCCTGCCCACTACCTAGCGGAAGGCCACCTGGGCATGAGGCAGGGCATGGACCGGGAAGAGTCTCCAATGACTGGAGTGTGTGTGCAGCAGAGTTCTATGGCCAGCTCGTGACTGCACTGACATTTTGCTGTGTGTTCCCCCTGTGCGTCATTTTTAAGGTGGTGTTTTTTACTACAAGGTGTGTTGAGAACAAAAGCTGCTCACGTCAGAAGGGAGATATCACTGAACCGCTACTACAGAGATAAACCTTTGTTAAAAAGTATATAAGTAATTTTCACCAGTTTTTCTTTTGCAATCATTAGGCACAAAATAATACTGCGGAATAACCATAGTGAGATTGAGACATCCATTTTACCATTTCACCAGTTTCATGTAACCACCAAGTAATCACCATATGGTATTATGTGGCAAAATCTTCTAAGGAGCATTTCAGAGCAAAGTTTGAAGCTGTTTTGCAGGTAGCTGTTGGTGATGAAATGCTTGGCGTCCTCCTTCGGTTCAAACCATGGACTGCCTGACATTACTGTTTCACTGGTTCTTAATTATTTTTGCCCTTTTTTTGTTTTGTGAAGTTTCACGTAAAAAGCTGCTTGTAAATCCTGTAGCTTGACAATGAGGGGAAGTGTTTGCGGTGATATTTCTTGTTGTTGGTCGGTATTGTGTAACTCTGTCAAAGGGGAGCACATAGCAGTGGAGTCCCTATGCGTGTGCTGGCCGGGTGGAGAGGAGACCCCGCAGGTGGATACTGGTACCAGCCGGGGTCCAAGAAGAGGGAAGCACCACCCCTCAGGCCTAGAGGCCCCGTAGTCCTGCAAGCTGCAACCGGGCCTGGCACAGGCGAGAGCAGCGATGGGCGTGGGAGACGAAAGGATCCAGCCCAGTGAAAGGAAGACAGTCAGTGGCTGGTTCTAGATAACCCTTTGGCCTTATGACTCATGGACTTGGAATGGGATGGAGCTGGACATTATCATTTGAATTAAGATGGCTTTTCTCTATTTTTCTCTCTAGACAGCCCTTAATTCTTTAAAGAAATTAAAACAACTTAGAAAAGTTAAACACGAATGGTAATTTGAGGCCTTTCTCGACAAAGATTTCGTCTTCAGCAGGGCCCCACATAACAGGGTCTTATTGTACACAACAACCTCCTAAACATTAATTCCTTGAAATTTTACTGGTTAAGGATTTTGCAGTGGAAAGAACTATTCCAGAGTCTACCCTTTTATGTTTTATTTTTTTCCCCCCCTTCTGCATGTAGTTCCTCATCAGAACCACCTGCACAAGTCTCTCCATCCAAAACATGGAAACTGAAGAAAAAAATGAGTTAAGTGACTGCCTTTTTTCTCCTCAAATTATGCTGTGAATTTTACAAGAATTTATTTTCCCTTTGGATATGTTTTTATACCAAAGCAGTTGTTTTATAGCATATAGGTGTCTGTAACCAATAATGTAGCAGTTCACCACTTTGACGCAAAGTTTATCAAGATCTTATTTTAACGTCAATACAAACAGCTGCAATATATTACTTTAGCAAAACTGGAGACCGTTGTCGAGACCGTTGGCTATTGTGTATTCTGGCCAGATTTGTTTGCAACGTTTTACCAAAACTGTTTCCATATTAATTGGTAGATTATTTTGGGAGTCTTTTAAAACTTTGGTATGTTAGAGAATTTGGTAGTTACTCTGCAGGCTCCGGAGTAGCAAGATAGAGGCTGATGGTTTAAAAAAAAAACAACTTAAAAAAAAAAAAAAAACAAAAAAAAAACACAAAAAAAAAACACAAAACAAAGGAGACTAATGCGTTCTATTTCTGTGTCGTCGTTTTTCTTTTGCCCCCATCATACTATTTCAAAGGGTGTTGCTGCCTTTCATACATCATTTGGTCAACTTGGCTAGTTTCTGCCGTGAAGCAAGACTGTGGCAAACCAGTTCGTGTTGAATGGTATTGTTCTGATTTGGTAGGGCAGATCCCCACGATTGTTGTCCTATTCAAAGGGAAAGGGTGTCTGTCAGCCCACAATAACATGCTTTGCCTAGGCATAAATGCATGTCCTCAAAACATTACAGTCAATTACCAGATTTATTATTATTATTTTTATTTTTTTATATCAGGGATTTTGAAGTGCTTTCTTTCTTCTGTTGCTCATCTTACCAGCTTTGAAATTAGATATAAAAAAAGAAAAGAAACCCTGCCCACAGCCACCTTTCAAATTAAGGGCAGGACACAGGTCATGCTGTTGTCATCTTAAAGGAAAACCACCATACGAATTCATACTTGGCATTTTCCATAAACACAAATGTAAAGCTACCTATATTGAGATTGGAGTTTTATCTGGATGTCAAGGTTATACTTGCAAATTTGCAATCATTTTTCATACCCCGCAGAATTTGAGAAATTTAGAATTAGCCGGTGGTTTTTATTGCTGGCACTCATACTGGTACTAAACATTCCAAAAATAAAGACTGAAAGAAAAAAAAATTTGACTGCAGTGACTCGTAAGTGTGCGCCTATTTCAGATCATGCTGATTGACCTCTTATTTAGAGCAGTTGTCATGAAATGCAGCCCCTTTTTAATAGTTGAAATAGAATTTATGTATATACTTATATTTTTTTAATAAAGGAAGTATAGAACTCACTACCTTGCTCCTGCTGGTATGTTGATTATGTTTGTCAATTTGGTGACCATTCAGTGGGCAGGAACTCCTGTTTTCTTAGTGGCAAAACCTTGCCTTTTGGCAAAGGTACTTGACTACATCAGGACAACACTATGAGGTAGGGTTTGAATCAAACAGGGAAAGCTAGATCTTCAAACCTTAATAATTTTCACAGGGTATATTGTAAGTGCATGTACATCACAAACCTTACTTTTTGGTTATATGAGAAGCACATGGTTGGAGGGAAAAAAAAAAAGGTTCCATCGTTCATAAGCCTGTTCAGTTTGTGGGTTACACACAAACACCTATACTTGTTGACATATCTGAACACCCGACAGAAGTTGAAATCCTCTTATTTAATTTGGATTTATCCTTTTCATTTTTGAGTTCACATTTTTTCACTTTTTTTGTACATGCAACATGCACTATAGAATTGAACAGCATGGGGGAAAGGATAAGTCCATGTATCCACAGATTGTAAGATCTAGTCAAGACTTTGCTGTGTTTATGACAATGCCCTTTGTATTATATTAAGACAGTCTTATGTATGATATATAAAAAGAAGTTAATTGAATTGCTCTGTGTGTCTTTATTGTCCATTGACCCATCTATGTAAAATACTCAGATGTGAAATAGTATGTAGTCCTAGAAAACGGAGTGAAAATGCTACATTTAGAAAAGGATACAGGAAATACGTGACCGCGTTGGCTCGTTGGTCTAGGGGTATGATTCTCGCTTCGGGTGCGAGAGGTCCCGGGTTCAAATCCCGGACGAGCCCTCAATGTTTTACTCGGGAGTATGTATAGGATTTAAAAGAAACATAAAGAACCATTCATGATAAATGGTAAAACACATTATACTTGCCGTCTCACGTGCAGACACCTACTTTTCATGCTTGGAGATAACTTCGGATTTAAAAGTCTTTTTACACTGGTAAAGCGTTTGTCGACATTAATCGTGTCCTTTCGTGTGGTTTTTTTTGGCTCTCCTTTGCACTCATGTGTCATGCTTTTATGACTAATATTAATAAACCGAAAGTCAAAAAAAAGGCGGGCTCGTCCGGGATTTGAACCCGGGACCTCTCGCACCCTAAGCGAGAATCATACCCCTAGACCAACGAGCCACATGCAGGACCACTCACCCCTGCGTGTTATTACTGCCTCAGCCACCTGCGAACGCCTATTTCTGGAGTATACGTAATATTGCTAACCACAGAAAACACCCTTACTATCTAAATAGCTAACACTGACCTGAAGGATTCAGTATTGGGAAATGATGAAAACACAACGCGAAGAAATATGCACTTAGTAGTGCATATTTCTTCGCGTTGTGTTATTTCTTGCCTTTGTTAGCTACCTACTTAAATCACATGCTGCCGGTTAGTTGAAACACTGCAGGTCGTCCTGCCCTAGCGGCTAACGGATACGTTAGCTAATGAGGTGGGTGCAGTGCCCCCTGGAAGCGCGGCTGTCGCTACATTTCAGGAAGAAGAAGAAGAAAAAACAAAAACTCTGTTTTTTGCTTTTTAATTGGTTGACGGGTTATCTGTGGCGTCCAGTAGTTATCACGGGCAGCTTAGGTATGTCCAATCAGAGGTTCCGGGGGCGGGACATCCCTTTGCTAAACGCGATATATCCCAAATTTAACCGTTGTGAATGTGTGTTGGTGTATTGTGTGTCCTTTAAGTGTTTTCTTTGCCAGACATTGTCTGAGATCATGTTAGTCATCTCTTATCTTTAGCCGTACCCACCGTCCACTCAGCTTTCTACAAGAAAACCACTGAAGTCCGCGGATGACAATAGGCAGCCAAGTGAGCTAAGCTAACCACCGAACCTGAAGCATGCCGAATTTTTGCGCGGCACCGAACTGTACGCGGAAAAGCACGCAATCTGATTTGGCATTTTTTCGGTTTCCACGGGACCCGGAGAGGTAAGTCAGCAAATATGACAGTACGCTACGAGCTTTAGCATTCAGCAGAGTCCAGAAGACCATGTGTAGTATCCTAAAGTTGTACTGAAACGAGTGAGGAATTATAACACCACTAACCAATCCGTAAAGACCACAAACAAGGCGCGATAAATATTTTCTCGTTAATTTTCCAGTTATTAGGCCGTGTTTAATCACTAGCTTTTATCTGAACTACATCGCGTATATATATATATATGGCAGACTCAGTTTAGAGCTAACTTTCTGGTATGTAATCTAAGACGTGTAGACTAGGTCCTGACTGTTCGAATGGTTGTACAGTGTGGTTTCTGCTAAGGTCTGCATCTCCTTTTCTAGCCCAACATTCAAAATGTAGCAAAGGCAAATTATTTCTTAACTCCCATTTTCAGTTTTATTATGTTTTTTTTTATTTTTTTTTAACATAATGTGGCCACAATGTCAAACCAGAGACAAAAACTAACTCTGCATTTTGGTGTGCTT
Organism: Haplochromis burtoni; assembly: GCF_018398535.1. Classification (NCBI taxonomy): domain Eukaryota; kingdom Metazoa; phylum Chordata; class Actinopteri; order Cichliformes; family Cichlidae; genus Haplochromis; species Haplochromis burtoni. The sequence continues at coordinate 776,732 of NW_024582577.1, forward strand.
GTCTTTATGTTGTTGTTATTCCATTTTAATAACGAGTCATTTGAATTAATAAGGTGTCTATAATGATACGTTTGAGAAGTGCTACTTCAATTATTAAGTTGTGAATTTAGTAAAAGTGCTAGGGTAATGCATTTGGAGTACCCGATTTTTAGTGGAAATAGAAATACTTTATTGCACTTTTATTGATGTATTGCAAAAGAAAGTGGTAGGATATATTGCTGTTTCTGTAGTTTTTCTTTTTCTTCTCAGCCTTCATATGGACAGTGGCAGTCTCAATCCGTTTCTGTATCTTAGCATGTCAAATAAATTTTCTTATTACTTCTAGATGCAGAATCTGGGTAGAGAACTGTCGCAGGGCTGATCTAGAGGCAAAAACATCAGACCAGTTGAATAAGCACTACAGACTATGTGCCAAGCACTTTGACCCAGCTATGGTGTGCAAAACGGTGAGTATTTCGTGAGCAGGCAGAGCCTTCTCTATATTTATTTCCTCAAAAATGTGCATCTTTTAAATGTTGCTTATTTTAATTATGTGAGTTTTGTTTGCTTGTTTGTTTAGTTTTTTTTGTTTGTTTGTTTTTTCCCCCAGAGCCCTTATCGGACTGTGCTGAAGGATACGGCAATTCCAACAATATTTGATCTAACAAGCCATTTAAAAAATCCTCACACCAGACATCGCAAGCGAATTAAAGAGCTTGTAAGGAAGATATTTGATAGCTTTTGGGTCTTTTTAAATAAGGTTAATAACATGACTGTTTTTAGTTTTGGTAAATAACTTTTATACTTTTTTTTTTTAATTGCAGACTGAAGAAGATATACGGAAGATAAAAGAAAGGAGATGTAAGCTATTAAATTAGGACTTTGTTCTTTTGTTTGTTTGTTTGTTTTTTGTTCCAATTTTATAATCAGTTTTCTTGAGAAGATTGTAGTTATGTCATCTCTCTTCACAGTGGCATCTTCTATTGACCAGATTGCTTCCAAAAAAGATGCCGCAGAAGATAGCACAACCACCAATGAGGATGAACCTCAGCTGTCCACGGAGGAGAAGGCATTTCGGGAATACCTGAGATCTTTGTTTGAGGCCGTGGTCATGTTAGGAAAACAAAGCATACCGTTAATGCCTCTTAAAGCATCAGAAACAGAACTTAAACCCAACAACTTCCAGGCCCTCCTAGATTATCGCATGAATGCTGGAGATGAAGCTTTGAAGAAGCGCTTTGAGGCAACGGCCGTGAACTCTGAATACCTTTCTGTAACCCAGCAAAGTCAGCTCCTGGACATTTGTGAGAACACAGTGAGGGAGGAGATGCTAATGGAAGTGAGAGAGAGTCGCTTCTTCTCCCTAGTGACAGGCGACCTTGTGGAATTTGCCAATGAGAAGCACCTTCCTCTGTTTTTACGTTTTGTAAATCAGCAGAACGTCCTCCGAGAGGAGTTTTTGGACTTTGTGCCATTTGATGGTGATGAGCCTGCACTGGTAGAGAGACTGGAGGCCCAGCTGACTGATCGCTGGGGGCTCAGCATGGAAGACTGCCGTGGTCAGGCCCATAAAGCCACTGGGATTTCCACCACCAAGATGAAAGCAGTAGCAATATTACTGATGGAGAAGTATCCCTTGGCATTGCACATGCCTTGCTCCCATATGGCACTGAACATTCACCTGGCCAACAGCCTTCCATTCCCCAATGTCCAAGTGGTCATGGAAACCCTGAGGAGGATTGGTGCTTTCTTTCAGGCCCAGTCAACTCAGGATGAGCTCGAGAAAGCCATCTCCACTCACTACCAGAAGAATGAAGAGAAAGGAGCTGCACTAAAACAAGCTTGTATCCCAGGCTGGACAGAACAACACAACGTCTTTGATGTGCTGCTGGATATGTTGCCACCGTTGCTGCTGTGCATGGACAATATTCGAGACAATGAAGAAGGAAAGTTTGCTGCCTCTGTGGTGGCAGATGGATATTCAATAGCAGAAACTCTTGCAGACTTTGAGATCGTTGTCACCATTGTCATCCTGAAGAATGTCCTTACCTTCACTAGAGCCTTTGGGAGGAATCTCCAAGGGGAAACACTTGATGTGTTTTTTGCTGCCAACAGTCTAACAGCTGTCCTGCATTCACTTAATGAGGTCAATGATAACATTGATGTCTACCATGAATTTTGGTACGAGGAAGCTGTGAGCGTGGCTACCATGATCGAGATTCCCGTCAAAGTTCCAAGGCTGTTTCTACGGAAACAGCGTGCTGCCGATGTGGGTGAAATTCAAGCTGAGCCGTATTTTAAGGAGTATGTTACAATGCCTGTAATCCACGGGATCATGCAGGAGGTGGAGGACATGTTCTCTGAGACTAACCTCAAAGCCCTGAAGTGTCTGTCGCTGGTTCCGGCTGTCATGGGCCAAATGAAGTTCAACACCACTGAGGAAAACTACGCAGATGTTTACCGGAATGACCTCCCCAATCCTGACACGTTACCTGCAGAGCTCCACTGCTGGAGAATCAAGTGGAAGCACAGAGGCAAAGAGGTGCGCCTGCCCACCACCATTCATGAAACCTTGCAGCTCCCAGACGTTAAATTCTTTCCCAATGTGAACTCCTTCCTTAAGGTACTTTCCACCTTGCCTGTGCTGAAGCTAGAGGACAGCAAAAGTGACACGGCAAGTGGAAGACTCCAGGCTTACCTCGACAGCATGCCTCCTCACCAATGGAACAAAAGTCTTGCGATGCTTAATGTTAACACTCATGTCAAACATGACCTGGATGTCATGGTGGACAAATATTGCAGACTGTATCCAGAGGATGACACTGAAGTTGATGCAGAGTCTGAGGAAGTAGCCGAGGAAGAGGCTGGGATGAAATGATGTGATGCAGTGAGCTGAACAGAACAGTTTGGATTGATTGCATAATTTTCGGGGGTGTAAAAACATGTGGATACAAGTACTAGTAAATTTTAATGGAGACGTAAATTAGCGCTTGACATTCATGTCTGAAGTTAAGCTCTTATTGTATTTGGTCAGATGAATAAATGGTGTATTTAAATGCACCACACACTTAATCTTGAGTTGTAAACAGATTCACAAATTTGTCTGGAACAAAATGAATACTCGTTATTCCTTGTGGACTTTTTGAAAATTGTAAATCAAAAAACGATCTGTAAACATTCAAATTCTGTGTCAACTTGAGTTATTAGACTAGACTCTTCTGTAAATGTTTATATATTTTTCTATCTTAAAATGGATCTGTCAGGTTCATTTACGATTCCCTGTTTCTTTCACTGATCTCTGCTAGGCTAGCTCTATATAATTTCAAAACAATCAACTGCAGCCCTGTAGTTCATCCTTTGTCTGAAACAAGATAAAAATCTATGAGCTTCCAGTTGAGAGGGAAAAAAGTTTATTTCCCAATCGTTTGCTGTGAAATTGAGACTTATTTACACAGGTCTAGATACCAGTCAGTGACATTTTTGCGATTGCTTTAGCTGCTAGCATATTGCTGCAGTTTCCTGTAGTGTGCGTGGAGCATCCTAACTTGCCTGCAGTCAGTCACAAACTACCCGTCAAGCTGTAATGTTTGCATACAAGTCAACAACTTTCATGCAAAGTACAGCAAGGAGGGTTTTTTTGTTTAGCACCCTCTTTGCAGCTGCTTTCACCTGCCGACGGCCAGTAACCGCTTAATAAATACACACTAACTACTAGTAACCAGAGGTTGCCAGGGGGTTACCTACTGATCTCTAGGCCTGTGTGACTGAAGTCTTAACAGTGATTAGTCGCTGGCTTCATTGTTTGAAAGTTTGGTCATATCAAAATGAGCATTCTTTTCTTTCTTTTTTTTAACATTTAGTTTATGTCATATATGACAGGAAATGGGTCCACTTTTAAGGACTTTCTATGTTTTGTGCTTGATGAGCTTTGCTGCTGAGATTAACAAATGGCCTAATTTTTTTTGTTTCTGTATTGTGTGCTTTTAATTCAAACCACATGATGGAGGCAGATGCCCCTGTTGATTCACAGTGCAGGACGCAGGAAGAGCAGGAGAGGGAGCAATGCCATCAACATCAGCAGCATCCCTGAATTAATGCTCAGGAAATGTTTTCTACTGTAGAGTGAATTAGAATGTCAGTTATTTTGTACAGCTAAGTGCAAATCTGTGGAAAGCTCATCCCTGTACAGGCTAACGTGATTTAAATGGTCGTGCATCGCTGTTCTGATTGTAATGCAGTTAAATGTTTGCTTCACTGTGCAGATTGATGCAGGGATAGGAGTCGGCATAAATGGGTTAGTTTGTTTGGAAAGATGGTTTTCATTTTTATTTCCACGCATTTTATATAAAGTTTGTTTTGCTTGAATAAGACTCTGTAAAGAAGACCAATAAAGCCGGAGTCAGTGACCAAAATATTTTTTATTGTTTTCTTGAATATTTCGTCATCAGATTTTGCATCTCGTCCCGACTTTAATCATGGCCGCTGCATTCAGTGGGATTTGACTTGATGTTAATTTCGTGTTATTTGTTCTGATTTTCAGCCACGTTTTTTTTTTTCGGCCATTTCCTAAAAACGGAACAATAGGCTTCTACGAGGCTTGCATCCACTGTGGGTTTACGTTTGTGACATGGCAGCATTGGGGTTAACCGTGTCTCCTCCCTCTTTGCTGGCCAGACGCTGACGAGCTCAGGTGATAGTTCATCGTGCATACTCAGTGCAGACCCCCTGACTGTCGAAGGAGCACACAAATGTGGGTGGGGTCGCTTTGATGCGCAACCAGACAGCAATGTATACACTCCACAGCAAGCCCCCAAACTGTGAAACTTGAACAAGAGAAACATCCTGCAGGAGGAGGCAGAGAGGGAGGCGTGTGGGCGCTTCTCCCGTAAGTCTCGGGCAAAGATTAGATCTGCTCGTCGGAATTGCATAACGCGAGAGTAATCCTGACTGGACAAAAAACGAAGAGGGTTCGAGTCGTGAGTAGGACGTTTATTTACGTGTTTATCCCCGATTTATTTCCTTCCCCTTTAGCATCTTTCTCTGGTCAGCTTCCTAGAATCGAACATTATGGCATGGCCGTGCATTACGCGTGCTTGCTGCATCAATCGCTTTTGGTCCGAGCTGGATAAAGCAGACATCGCGGTGCCTTTGGTTTTCGCCAGATACTCCGACGTGGCCGACGTACCGCATGTGCCCCATCATCCGCAGCCGAAACTGAAGAAGGCCGGTGCCATTGCCATAGAAACCCAGCCCCATCCCGGCGAGCAGGAGGCTGGGAAGGCACCGCCCGCGACGGGTGCCGCAGCGGGCAAAGATGGCTCTACTGCGTCCGTCATGCGCCAAGACTTCAAGGCGTGGAGAGTGCGCCCCGAGGCCAGCTGCAAGCCCAGAAACGAGTACCAGCCATCGCCGGCCCCTTTCAACAACGAAACTCAGTATCAGAAGGATTACAAGCCCTGGCCTATACCGAAGAAGCACGACCACCCATGGATCCCCAAATCGAGCCCCACCGCCGGCGGTCCGGAAAGGAGCGCAGGAAGCGGTAAGCAGGAGCAGGTGGCCGCCGAGGTCGAGAGCGGGGTGGAGAAGAGCGAGATTGAGGAGAAGACGCAGGAGAAGGAGTCACAGGAGGTGGTCAAGAGAAGCGTGAAGAGGGAAAAGTCATCAGAGAGGAAAACAGGTGAGAAGACGGAGGGACAGGTGGCTGCAGATGTGAGCGCGGAGCAGAGGAAAGGCAGAGCGGCTGCAGACGCTCTGAACAGGCAGATAAAGGAGGTTATGTCGACTTCTAGCAGCTACAGGTAAGAGTGTAAGGCTGTGACAATGCGCTGTTCAAGGTAACACTTTTTATTCTACACTCTTTACATGTTTGATTTTCTGTAATTGTTACTGTGCACTCGGTAGCAGCAGAGGGTGTTAGCAGGAATAAGCACAGCATCCCTGAAAGCACTTCAGCTGTCACCCAAAAATCACTAGAGGATTTTTTGGTAGGCTATTGAAGGGTCTCTTTTTGCAATCTCCAGTGATATCAGATGTAAACTGACACTGCTACAGATAAAGGTTCAGTATTGATTTTTTTTTTCTGCTTCAGCCTTCCTGGGAGTACTACCAAATCAATGCCATGGGCCATGAATGAGTAAAGCCACTAAAAGGATCTGAATGTAATCATGTGTGTCTTAACAGGGTTTTTTCTGCTCAGGCTTCCTCCAATTTTGAGTAGGCGAGGCATGCAAGTTGAGAAGACATGCTTCACAGAAATTTCATGGAGAAAAGCTCATTACAGATCAAAACTGAATTAGTCTACTTCACTGTGTTTTGCAGGCAGTGAAGTAGAAACAGTTTGGATCATGAGAATTTTAAAATGTGAAACCAATGAAGGAGTAAACCATGTATACAAGAGTAAAGAAGGGCTTCTGTCTCTAACCCAGAACACACACTCACTGGCCACTTTGTTAGGTACACCTGTTCAACTGCTCATCAACACAAATATCAAATCAGCCAATCACATGGCTGCCAGAACGATAAATTTAATGAGCTTGAGTTTTTATAGCCTCCATTAAAATCGGACAATAAATGCTGGAAAAACAGTGTCCACTCCAAGCTTCGATTTCTGCTGCAACATTAAGATGGTAGGCTCAGAATTTGGCATTAGCAACAAGCATGGATCCATCCTGCCTTCTGGGCCCCTTACCAAGTGAGTACTGTTGCTGACCACGTCTGTCTCTCTATGACCACTGTGTACCCATCTTGTGATGGCTGCTTCCAGCAGGATAATGTCACAAATGTCACAAGACTCAGATTATCTCGAACTGTTGTTTTGGGTTTTTTTCTTAATACGACAATGAGTTTACAGTACTCACATGGGCTCCACAGTCACCAGACCTCAATCTAATAGATTTAATAAAGCTCCCCTGGGATGTGGTGTAACGGGAGATTTGCATCATGGACGTGCAGCTGACAGATCTGCAGCAACTGGTTGATGCTATCACTAAAATCTCTGAGGAATAATTTCACCTTATTGAATTTATGCCACAGTGAATGAGGACAGTTCTGAAAGCAAAAGGAAGTCCAACTGGGTGCTGCCAAGGTGTACCTAATAAAGTGACTAGTGACTGTATGCATAAATGACCTTGCTTTCTGAATGGCTGAGTTGTAAACTGGAAGTTTTCATTTGTGCAGTGAATAAAACACAGTTACACATTGCAATAACAGCTCCCATTTATTAAAAAAAACAAACAAAAACTATTTTCAGGGTCATAATAATAATTAATAACAACAATAATAGTAATAATAATCTGAATTAGAATTCCTAATTAATTTCCTGCTGTGTAATAGAAAACATGTGTAAGCGGTGTCTCACAACGAGTCCACTTCTTGTCTACATGTACCTGAAAAGAAAGCACGTGTTGCCCCTTCCTGGTCTTGCAGAGCGTGGACAATAAATCTGAAGGTCAAATTTTGATTTGACTGCTAAAAATAAACTGACAGTCCTGCAGAACCTGCAGCTGAGCTGTAATCAACATGAATACAGTACACATGTCTGATGGTTGGTACATGAGCGTCTACATAAAAGTGAGGATAGCCTCTAGTGGTGATGTCAAATTATCCTAGGCCTCTATGCCAAGGATAATCTGTACCTTGCAAACCTTTCATAGAAAGCTTTTTATCATTATTATTATTACTATTATTATTATTATTATTATTATTATCATCATTATTTGTAAATCTTCTGTCTTTACAGTATAATCAGTGGCCGCTCTTCTCTCAATTCAATGCTTAATTTTGGCTAGCTGTTAATTTTAATGTTGTATGAGGAGCACCACAGCTGTGTTCAGTTTTAACAATTGATTCATTGACCAGGTTTCAGTTTATTTGAGAGTCAGTTGATTTAATCACTCTGATTTTATCTTTTTTCTTAACTATTCAGTAATAAAAAAATAAAAAAAATCAAAATCTCATTTACACTGTTCTTAGGACTGAGTTCAAGGCTTATAAGGATGTGAAGCCAGTGAAGCCCATCAAAGCTCCATCCCAGTATAAACCCCCTGGGGAGGAGACCAGTCTGGAAACCAGCTATAGTGCCACATTCAAAGGGGAGCAGGTGAAGGCTCACCCAACGGACAACAAGCTGCTGGAGCGCAGGAGGATACGCAGCCTGTATAGCGAACCCAGCAAGGAGCCTGCCAAGGTGAGATGACGTCCACGCACGAATCTGCAGAAACTATACCTCTCCATCTCCATTTTGACTTCTTGTAATTGCACACATATCAAACCTAAATTAACCCGGCTGTATGCTAGAGTTTGTATTTCGTGATTTGAGTTCTTACTCACTGAAACCCATAAGTGTTATCTCATTATACAAAATATTCAAGAAGTGCCTAATGGCATGTGGTCTAACTCCCCATAAACACAAACTAGAACAGCTTTATGTGTCAACATTCTTTTTTAATTACATGATGTGCATTTGTCATTGCTACTTGGTTCTGCTACACTACGCTCAGCTAATCAGCATACATGCTGTGTATTTAGCAAGCTGTATATGCTAATGAATAGTAAAATGGTCACTGCATCGATTTCAGAAGCTAAAGTGACATTCCATAATTAGAGTATGGTAATATGACGTAATCCCTTTACCAACCTATTATTTGAAGATATTCCCCACATACGGTAAGATCTTTTTGCATGTAATGGGTTTGAATTGGTTAGTCATGTGTCTACAGTGGTGTGTTCATGTGGCCACTCCTTCTCTCATTCTTGTAGGACTTCTCAGAGACTGAGAGCAGCTCTGTTCTAAATCTGCTGTAGTCAGGTGTGTTCTCTGTTTCTTCTAGAAGGCATGGAGGCTGACCTCAAAGTTGATAAGGCCAAAACATGCATACTGACACACACACACACACACACACACACACACACACACACACACACACACACACACACACACACACACACACACACATGCATTTTCAGCTCACACACACACACACACACACACACACACACACACAGTATGCGTCTTGGCTAATGGGAGCTACAGGCCATGTCCACACTAATGCGTTTTCCTGTGAAAACGCATCTTCTTCTCTCCGTTTTGGCCTTCCGTCCATGCTGAGACGGCGTTTTCAGTCAAGGAAAATGCAGCGTTTTGAAAACGCTCTCCAAAGCGGAAACATTTGAAAACGCCGTTTTTGCGTCACACTGTGGACAGCGAACCTTTTCGAAAACGACAGCACATTTTAGTCATGTGATGCAGTCATGTGACCAATTAAACTAAGATCGCGGAGGGCATTATACAGCAGTTGTTTTGTTTGCGCTCAATTTTGACAGCCCTATTAAAGATTAATATCAGTTTGTACATGCTCCAGAGAGCTTTTCTTCAAATTCTTTAATTGTCAATCGCTTTTGCAACTTTGTACTTTTGTGTTACTCGCAGCAACAACTCCACCTCATTGTTAGTCCATTTAAAAAACTCGACATTTTGCCGCAACGTTTCAAAGAGCCGAAAAGTAAATAAGTGGCAGACAGAAATGAGGCAGGTCGAATCGTCTTGCGTTTCACGCATGCGCAGTACTGGAACGTAAGCGTTTTCAGACGTTTCCAATTGTGGACGCACACAAACGATCGTGTGGATGCGGAGCGTTCTCAGACGAAAACACCGTTTTCATATTTATCCGGGCTAGTGTGGACGTAGCCTCAGTCACATTTATCACCCAGTGGCCAGATGCAGTCCTCCCAAAGTTATTTGTTCACTGTTTGCCCACTTCTCAGCCTGCACCAGCCACTACCTTTTGTGGAGATTTGTAGTTTTAACAGTTCATCATGGGGTTTTGGAAAAAAAAAAAGGATGGGATTGGAGGAAACAATGAAGCAGAGATGCTATCAACATGTATCAGATAAAAATCAAAACATTTGTTGCACCAGTGGACCTAGAAAACATTCCTTGATGCTCTATTGTGTTAGTAAAAGCTACACTGGGCAAGATGGCACTTTTCTTTTTTCTTCATGCAATGGCTGAACATGAATTGGCATACAGATTATAAAGAGGAATACTAGGAATATGGCAGTGCATTTTTGATATCCTTTGTGCCTCTGTCTGATTAGTGTAGCAGCAGTGTGCAGGTCAGTGTGACACAGCCATGTGGATCTAATTGTATTCTTTGAGACCCACGTCATCAACATTAAGAAGCAAAAATATTTAAAGTGTTAAATCTAATCTGGACTTTGTTCTGAAAATGTCTGGTAAACCTGATGGAGTGCAGTGCCTTTCTTTATTTATTTTACACTGGTACCATGGTAACATAGTCTTCCTAATCCCACACTGACCGTCTCTGGCAACAAAATTTATTAACAAGGTTTGCCATGGCGACGCCTAACTTACTTTACACAACTCTGAGAAATAGAGCTGAACACGTTTTTTTTTTTTGGTCAGAAATAACCTTTCACTGTCATCTTATACAATATTGTTTGTAAGGTTTATTTAATCAGCAAAAGTTGAGCATGATTTGCAACTTTGTCGCTGGATGCTGATGCTCATTTATAAAAGCTGGGAGCCCCTCCATCAGTCTGTTATCACTAAGGCAACTCCAGCTCAAGAGCAGAAATGAGCTAAGCGCCTGGCTTGAGGCCACATTTATCTATGCACCCACTTTTCCCCACTCAATCTTTTGATCTGAACAAATCTCACCAATGCAGGCCTGCTTGTCAAGCCTCCACCAGTATTAGAAGTTGAACCAAATTACTTCATTTTATAAAGCATAATACTAACATCATATACTAATATAAACTAAATACCATGTATGCTTTATATTCCTTAAAAGTTCATTAAATAAGGAACTGCACGAACCACTTTTTAGAGAAGGAAAGGCACAAACACGCTTTTTGTGCTATTTTTTGGACCTTTTATCTTCATTGCACTAACCACATCATGCAAGTATCATCTATAGCATATGGTGTCATTTGCCTGAAATTATCTTGAGTAGCAAGATAAAAGAAGGTTTGTATTGCATGATAAAATAAGACTTGATTTATAATCTATCAGTTAGCCTACAGTAAGTAAAGATGTAAATGGTTAGCTTAAAATTTTGGGAAGTATGCTTATTTGTTTTCTTGCTTGGAACCAGCAGTTAATTATCTTAGCTTTGCACAAAGGTTCTCAAAATGTGGTCCGCGGGTCAGTGGCATTCCATGGTAACACAGTATGCTGCCTGTGAGTTTGACAAGGAAAGAATACATGAATGTACAACACATTTAATTTATATGCATGTCACCCTTTAAATTTCCAGTGCAGAGCAAAACCAAGAAAATGTATCACTTCGGTTTCATCTCTGCTGTTCTAGCAGTCATAGCGGTCTAAACCTTACTGTCACCCCATTAGCTGTTAGTTCCTCACACCCCACATGGTGGTGGTGGTGTTGGTTGGTTTCATTATGTCACCCCCACTGGTTAAACGTGGAAAACTAAACGAAATAAAATGTAGAATCCTAGAATATTCCCACAGAGTGTCAACGACATGCCTGATCATCAGCATCAGAATTCCCTTCTAAGCTGAGATCTGCAACTTGTTATTTCAACATGTTAAAATGGCAGTTTTGCATTGGGGTTAAAGTCTGCACCATCCTGCAGTTAGAAAGTCTTGCTATAAGGCGTTTGAACAAATGTGATTGGCTCAGTTGTTGGCTTTGCAAGTGATGGAGCAACACCTGTAATGGGCTGAGAGAGGTGGAGTAGCCACACTCCTGGGTGGAAAGATCAACCCTAACCCCATTGTCATTGAATGCACCATTCACAGTTAGAATCTGTGGTACATGATGCTGTAAAACATGTTACAGAGCGAGTCATTTTTACACATTCATTGACTCTTAAACTCCAGAAGCCTGCAGTAACTTTAAGTAAATGGAGCTGGATGCTTCTGGATATTTACATATGTGGTTAAAAGTGGGTCAAGCTCAGCAGGAAGGCAGAGAAATCTGTGATCAGTGGATAACCAGGCCAATTTTTTTTATTAGGAATCTACCGTAGTGGCATATTTATTAATTATTTCATTAAACTGACAGCAGTTTGTGCTGCTGAATTTTCAACATGATTTCATATTAAATATTTGTTTGTTGTGTTCGATTGTGTCTAAAGAGGAGAACAATAAGGCCGGGTGTTTATCCAGAATTTTTGCTAAGCTGAGCCAAGGTAATTGGCTATCGGCTTTAGATTCATATTTAAATGATGATGTTGTCATCCTCCAAGCAAGGAAACAAAATAAATTCCATTTCCCAAAGTATTGATCAGTTTCTCTGACATCCGTTTAATCTCTTCTCGCGTCTCTTCTCTCTTTCAGGTGGATAAACCAGTTTCCCGCACCAAACCAAAAAAGTCATCATCAACACCAACAACAACAACAGGGAGGATGCAGAAAAAAGCTAAAGAGAAGCAGATTTCTAGTTCCCAGTCAGCCAAGAAGAAACCTTCTTTGGGCGCCTCAGAACCCAAACCGGGCGGAGCCGTCACAAAGAAGAGCAAAGAGATCAGCAACAGACTGGCAGAGGCGGGCAAACAGTAAAACAAGCTGACGTGGTCACATGAAGCGAATCTCTTCCCTTTGGTTTATTTCCTTACCTGTTGTTTTTGCTGTCCGGTCATATATAGTTTGAAATGGGCACCAATGTTGAGCTTTTAGAATAATGCAAATAATTTCACGGCAAACTATGCGTGTGTGAATGTGTGAAAAGTACGTGAATGTATTCTGGCGCACAGAAATGCTTTCTATTATCGAGCACATAATTTTGCACATTGTTTCTATGAGTTCTGTTTCGACAGCAAACCTTAAAAAGGAGCCATCGGTACACATGTAGTGTGTGTATGAAAGGGAATTTTTACCTTTGTCTGAATGGATGATGAATTCAGTGTTAAAATGATTGTAAACAAAAAGAAAAAAGTCAAAGAGAGGCTTTTTTTGTTTTTCTGTATCACATGAAGGGATTTTTGTGAAAAGTGAATAATCTGTTTCACAGTGAATTACAGTGCCTCCGCTGTATGGTCCTGGTTTTCATTTCATTGTTCTGGATGATATCTGCTGAGATAGAAAGTGAACTGTAATATAATTACTACAGCTTGCATGCAAGACCCTGTTTTCGGTTCATTAGCTGACTGTCTGTCACAGTCACATCCTAGCTTGTAAATTGAGCTTTCAAAGATAAATGTATAGGGTTAAATCCTTCTCAAACATAATGCATGAGTAGAAATAGATTCTGATCACACCAAAAAGGTACATACAGTGAGTAAAATCATAGTCTAGTGGCTATTAAAGCTGTAAAATAAACACACCAGCAATATGGTTTCACCCACAAGCAATCTAAATGGAGATCCACTCCCTTGATTTAATAAGAAAACCATAATTTTTACGATGACTCAGTACTTTGTGGCATTGTACTCCACCCTCCCCTCTGAGCTGTGACGCTGTAGTTGTGCTAAATAATTTAAAAAAAGAAAAGAAAAGACAAATAGGCCTAAAAAAAGAGAGAGAACTAGTTAGATTTGCTCAACATTTTTCACACTGAATGCACTGATGTGTTGAAGGACAAGGAATGGGCCAGGACTCTTTAAACTGCTGCTGTCTGAAAATCTAAAACTCGCATGAGTTCTTCGTGACATGACCTCAAAAAGTCATCACAGCCCAGCCTTCCCTCTCTGGTTGTAAACACAGACGTATACCGTGATACCCTCAGTGGCCGACACGGCCGCAGTGTGTGAGGGCCCAGTCTAGCACTAGCCACCGTGGGTCTGCTTCCAGTTTTAGCTTCTGTGTGTGTGAGTGCATGAGTGATAACTGAGTGAAAGTTTTTTTTGTGCGTGCGTGTGTGTGTTTGACCTCTTCAGCCTGCTGCCTGCTAAGCATCAAGTCTGACCCAACCACTACAAGTGCTGCTATGCACTCCGACACTCTGGTGCTATATCTCTCATCTTATATGCTGTCTGGTTTGGACTGCGCGTGGCGTCAGACCAGAGTGAAGTGATGATATGACATGCGTATGTCATACTGCTGTTGTGATATTGTACTTGTATTCTCAGCTTGCTTTGGATGAACTGATTAAAGTGATGCAGAATCCTGCATTGTGACTTGTTGAATTTATTTGGACTTTAGTGTTTATTAAAATGCAACAGCTTATCCTGTTAAGTAAATTTCATATACTGTCACTGTCCACTTTGTTAGGTACACCTGTTCAGCTGCTCATTATCACAAATATCCAGAGGTCAGAGAAAAGGAAGGAAGGCAACAGCTCAAAAAGACTTATTACAATCAAGGTATGTAGAAGAGGATCTCTGAATATGCACAACATGTCAAACCTTGAAGCAGATGGGCTACAGCAGCAGAAGATAACATGACTCCTGTCATGAAACTGAAGCTACAGTTCAGAAATTAAACCATAAAACATTGGTAACACGTGTCCATGTCTGGTGAGTTAGGCTCAGAATTTGGTACAAACAACATGAAATCATGGATCCATCCTTCCTTGTATCAACAGTTCAGGCTGCTGGTGGTGTAATGGTAAGGGGGATATTTTCTTGGCACATTTTGTTTCCTATTAGTAACCAAATGAGCATTATTTAAGCACCAAAGCCAACCCAATTAATGTTGCTGACCAAGTCCATCCCTTTATGACCACAGTGTACCCATCTTCTGATGGTTGCTTCCTGCAGGATAATGCGGCATGTCACATACCTTAAATCATCTTAAACTGGTTTCTTGAACATGGGGTTCACTGTATTCAACTGGCTTCCACACTCACCAGATCTCAATCCAATAAAGCACCTTTGGGATCTGGTGGAACGGGAGATCAACATCACACATGTTGTGTGCAGTCGACTAATCTGCAGCAACTGTGTGATGCTTTCGTATCAAATATCAAATATTTTTCCAGCTCCTTATTGAATCTATGCCGAGAATAAGGACAACTCTGAAGGCAAAAGGGGTTAGCACTAGCTTTCTGTACCTTATAAAGTAGCCAGTGTAGACTGACATAAAAATGCAAGGAGGGGAAGTCCAGGAGAAATGAAGTGATGATAAATCTGTGTGGTTACTCATGTTTTCTTTGAAATATCTTTCTACAACTTACATCTAACCTCCTAAAATATTATTTTTTGCATCAAGAGATACTTGTATCTTGAAGAATTTCCAAAGAAAGCCAAGTCAACTGAAAACTTAGGGTATCTGTGCCAAGGCTTGAACTAAATAATTAAGCAAGAGTACTGAATTGCTATTTAACTTCAGTGTTGCTGGTTTGCATTTCTCCAGAAGAGAAATCTGAGACATTCTCCTTCAAGTCTGGATTTTGTTGTTTTCTGTTGACCTTACAGTTTGTGCTCTGCAGATGTTCCCTCCTCCAAACTCTGGTAAAATTGAGAGCCATTTAAAGGTTGCATAAATATATTTTATGCGAGCATCGTTCAGTTCAGTTTAAACAAGCTAGCCAAAGTGCTCTCATCTGAAAACAAAACACTCACTGTTAATAAAATCATGAAAGGGCGGATGTAAGACTGGAAAGAAACATTTATTTATCCCTTTATCATCCTTTTTGGTGTCTGGTGGTCATTTTCCTGTGAATCAGTCATCCTGACATAAATCTGCATCAATAATTCAGTCGTTATGGGCCCTCGTGTTTGCAGAGCAGCATGAAATATTGAATAAGAGATCAGCAATGGCGCTGGAGCTGCCTAGGCTCTGCCCACCCCCTGCCCTAAAACACATTTGTGGCTGGTCATGGTCCCTCCCTATATTGTACTGTTGGTGCAAGTAAGAGTTCTTATTATATTATATATTCTTATTATATTGTATTGTATATTTTTGAAGTTCATTATGGTGGAAACAATAAACTTCAGTGACCGTCACAAATAAAACAGGAGCTGTGACAGTAAAAAGGGTTTAGGCTTGAATGCATGTGTGGGGGAAATGGCATGTACAATATTTGTATTAAATATTCACAGCACAGAAGAGACTGCCGATGATTTCCCACTTTATTCGTTTTATAGCCGCTCATTTTTGAGAACACAGAGGAATGAATCACCTTGAATGCGCACCACAGTATAAGGCTGCTGTTATGAATACCTGCATTTTGTGCAACACTGAGCAACTTTATTAGTGTAGCACTGACTTCACTTTAGGAGACACGCACTCTTGTGAAAATATTGTATTTCTTTGACAGACAAAGGACTGACGGTCAGCAAATCATGACCTCTAGTGGAGGGGATCTATGGCACAATCTGACAGTGAACCTTGTGAGCCTTGATTGAAAGGTGGCTGCAGGCTGATCTCAGGTTTCCTTCTGCTTACAGTGGCTTCCTGTTTCTGTTGGCATTAAGGGCTTTCTCAGGCTGGTAGGGATAACCAGTTCCTTCAGGTGTAAATCATCTCTTTTCTGTCTATTAACAACATGTGAAACCTTCCCAGTGTAAGAATGCAGTATAGTACAGCACAACAGAAGGGGAATAATTAAGCCTGGGTCATAATTATCAACCACACTAGAAAAAATGCAGAGATTTTGGTCAAAGATCAAAATCATTCCAGATAAATAAAGTGAATAAAATAAAGAATAAAGTTGCATGCATGGATGATTTTCAGACTGACAGGAAACATTTCTGAATTTATACAAGAGAGGACTATTTAACAGTGAAAATTACTGCTATCATTTAATCCGTCCACTGCACGTGAAATAGCTTGATCACGGCAGTCCTTATTGTACAGGTCTGTTTCTTTGTTCACACTCTGTGTCTGGAGGAAATGCTGACAGGGTGGAGGAGAAGTTGTTGTCACTTCCTGGGAGGAGTTTGGTCTGGCGTTTACAGATAAAAACAGACATAAGAGCTGTGGTTTAACTGCACTGCCAAAGAAGGAACAAAGAAGACAGAAGGCTTTCCGAGGTTATCAGTGGTGCTACTTAAACACAGGGTTGAGATTCTTTTACTATAAAATCATAACTGAGCTGATCAATTAATATAGAAATGTATATATAGTTTTTCTAAAAAGTTGATTACAACATCTAAACTAAACTAAACTGGCTGAATTTAAACCGCATATGAATAATCTTATGATATAAAATATTTTATGTTTGTGACTATTTTATGCTCTTTTTTTTATACTTTCCTAAATAGTACTTTAAGTGAACTCAGGGCAGGTACTGAAGTATTTTATTAGTATTTTTACTTAAATGAAACTCCGTAACTAAACCATACTACTCCATATTCATTCCGAGGATCTTGTTATTTTATGTTTTATGGATATTAAAATGTAAATACAAGATAAGAACAAATTAAAATAATGTATATTTGTGTGTGTGTGGAGTGTGTATTATCCCTGCAGTAAATAACCATATTAAATTATATTTATATATTTAGTCTGATACAATAAAGAAATATTAATTGTAGCCCAAAATCATGATATCATCACAGCATTTAAGGAGGTCTAGAATTGGACCTTTTTAAAGTTAATTTTAGGATACAAAGGGAAGGGTTGACTTGTTCCTTCACTACAAAATACATTTTTCTCATAAATGTGAGGATTTATTTTAAGAAAATAAGAAACAATTTTTCTTTTCTTTCACCTTTCTTTGAGTTTATGTATTTATTTCAAATTGAAATTTTATGGCGTGGCACAAAAATAATGCCATAAAATTCGAGCTGGATGAGTTTAAATACCTGGAATCAGTCATCCAGAGAAGAAGAGAGTGCAGACAGGGTGGAGTGGGTGTAGATGAGCTTCAGGGGTGATTTGTGATAGAAGGATAGAGAGATAGATGTAGATAATCCATTGTGGGACCGTCTAAAGAGAGAAGCTGAAAGAAGAAGAAGAAAAAGAAGAAGCAGAAGAGGGGATAATAATAATAAGAAGAAGTGTATAAAAACAAAACGCTATTTACTTCAGGCTTTAGTTTGCTGCGGTTTCCAGTGCAGTAGGTGGCGATATGCTCAGCTTTCCCGGCACAGTTTTAATAATAAACGAAGAAGAAGCGACAGGAAATAAACAAAGCCAAACAAGCTGAGAGGAGGGAAGAGCAAGGAGGAGCTCAGATCTGCTGCACAAAGTGATATTAACTGCTGTAAGAAACATTTATGAAAACCTTGCGTATCACTAGAGTTAGAAACAACAGTATGAATTTATACAATCCCGGGTTAAAATGTACAAGCTGTATTAATTTAGGAAAAGTCGGATAAAGAGCACAGACCTGTGACAGGTTTCGCGGGAGCTAATCTGTTAGCCAGATAAACATCATCTGCACAAACACAACTTCTTAAGGATGAAGTAAACTGTTGTTAGCTGTGAACGGCCTCATTAACTGTTATGACCAAAAATATATATTTAAAAAATATATGTTTTGATGTGGTTTTAGTTACTCATTCAGTCAGATAGTGAGAGCTTTGGCGCTAACTTCAGCTAATGACTCTTCAAACATTTACAGACATGTTTCAGTTTCCATGACACCATCAGTCCTTGTTAGCATATGCTAACTAGCAAAACGGCGTCTTTAGTAATTTAGATGTCGTAGTTTAACGTTTCCTTTTCTCTCTGGGTTAAACGTATGTGCCTACTTTCTGTGCGGCTGGTTAGGGTGTGAGGGGCTGAGCTCACAGGACTCAACGACATGATGACAACAAAGAGACTCGGGAACTTTGAGGTGGTCTGTGAGTGGGGTTCGTGCAGTTTCACGGGCCGCTCCATGGAGGAGCTCAGCGACCACATGTGTCTGCATTTGAAGGACTACCTGGGGGACAACGATGCCCTGGAGGAGCTGGGTAAGCGATTTTGCGTGCAGGGGTGGGCGAGGGGTCAGCTTTTGTTGGGCAGCACATTTAGTTTATTAGCATGGGGTTTAATGGTCAGTGTTTGGTCCAAGTGTTGTCCAGTTTAAATATGCCTGTTGAATTTTACAAAGAGGTGCTTCTGTTACTGAACTCTCATTGTGGTTGTGTGTAGATCAGTGCAAGGGATTGGATTTTATTGTCATTTAAAATAAATTTTGGCTTACAGTGATTTATATGGACAAGATTACAGAGATAAAAAATATCATTGTGCTGTTTTCTGTTTTGCAGCATTTCTCTTGTTTTGCCTTTCAGCTCATCCTCTCTTATACTTTTGTCCCTCCATCGGCCAGGCTGTGGCACATTTTCTTGTTTTGGGTTCTTTTGTGACCTCTTGGATGAGTCGCTGAGGCGCTCTTAGAGTAATTTTGGTGATTCAGTAATACTGCCTTTGTAGATATTAGATTGTCTTTAGCTAATATTAAAACTAGTTTGATGATCTGAAACAAATATGCAAAAAAAAAAAAGAAAAATCATGAAAGGGGCAAGTTTATGGATTAAACTAATTGTGATTATTAGAATTTTTTGTGATGTCTGTACTATTTTACTGGTAAATGCTTATTTTAATCACTCACCCCTACCAGTCATCTCTGCATCATCTAACCATAACCTGCTTATATTACAAATGCTACGAATGGCAGTGCTGCAGAGTGCGCTATAAAGCCCCCTGCTTCATTTGAGTCACAAGTAAAACTGCTTTTGTAGCTACAGTCAGATTTTGCCAGTACATGGTTTTATTTTTATTTTGTGACAGCAACTGTCTCTACTCAACACCAGACTATACGATGGGATACTTCTCAACCTCATGCTGATCACGGTTAATCTGGTTTTCATGTTATTGGACATGTGGGTGCTTTAAAGTTTTTAAAGTTGCTTTAAACATTCTGTAATGACATTGCAATAATTACTGATTCTCTTTCTTTCTTTCTTTCTTTCTTTCTTTCTTTCTTTCTTTCTTTCTTTCTTTCTTTCTTTCTTTCTTTTTCGTTAGATGAATATGCTTGTCTCTGGAATGGATGCGAATTTCTCTCCATGGGTAGCCCTGCAGAGCTGGAGGTCCATGCTTATTTCCACAACTACCATGGGAAGCTCAAGTTCATTGGGTCACAGCTGCTCAAGTCCCGTCCAGATCTTCCCAGCTGCAATCAAGGCATGCACAGCAACAATCTGGTCCCTGAAGGATCAGACGGATATGTTTGCCAGTGGGAGCAATGTGATGTACGTATTTTTCATTTAAGTTATCCAGTCTTCACTAAACGATTGATATATTATCATGGGATTTATTTATTTTTTCCTTGTTTTCTTTTTTAAAGTGTACATTTAATAATCCTGAGTGGTTCTATCGACATGTGGACAACCACATAGAAAGTGCTGAACCACAGTCTCTGCCTCAACAACAGCAGGCGCTCTTCTGCCAGTGGGCAGGTACGACCGGGAGTTTTTTAAACGTTGGTGAGACGCTATCTCCTTGGACACCGTGTGACATTTCCCGTTTTGTTCACAGGCTGCGACGCCTTTTTCAAGATCAGATACCGTTTGAGGGAACATATGCGGAGCCATACTCAGGAGCGCCTTGTCGCCTGTCCTACGTGTGGCAGCATGTTCTCCAGCAACACAAAGCTGTTTGACCACCTGCACAGGCAAGCTGAGCCAGTAGGTGAGACGGACGCTTAAGCTCGCATTAAATTTCTGTGATGTTGATGTTTTAATTGCGCTGCCTTATTGCTGATGATTGTATGTGTACTTATCCTAACAGAGACGCTGGTTTGTGAACACTGTGGGAAAGCTTTTTCCAGCGAGAGGCTTTTGCGGGATCATGTTCGTCAGCATGGTGAGTTTTATTTCTAAGTTTTCTTTTGGGATTAAATTGTTTTTATGGCTGTTTGTCTTGAAATATTAGAAATGGAGAGAGCGGTTTATGAGCAGTTTATCGCATATTGCTACAGATTTTCTTTTGTTTCTGTTGTCAAGCTCCCTACTGTGTGGTCTTTAGATTTGTATTCATTGAGCTCTTATTTTGTACTGAGTTATGTCATTTGGTTGGTCAGGTGTACAAAATCTGATCTATTTCAGTTTCTTTGTGATCTGTTAGTTATTAAACGTTAATAGATCCATGGTGGATCTCTGACTCAGTTTGATCATCTGTTACATGCATAGCCCGCCTTTTTTTTCTTTTTACTCTCAGTGAATCAGGTGAAGTGCCCCTTTTGTGACATGACCTGCACCACTTTGGCTGCTCTGAAGATCCACATCAGGTTCCGCCATTGTGATGAGCGTCCGTTCCCGTGCGACTTCTGTGACAAAAGGTAGATCCTCCAACACAGCTCATCAAGTGTTCAGTTAACAGCAAACACACTCTTAACTCCATCGTTTTCTTTAATCTGGCAGCGAAAGCTGGGTTATCAAGTTTCAGCTATTTCAGTAAAATTCTCTTCCATAAAATTTTTTTTATCATTAACATCTTAAATCGTGTATTTGTGAGGAACCATGTAGCATTTTTCACATCCAAAGTCACAAGGAAGTTTTCATTCCAGCTCACTCATTATTTCCTTCAGTTTGTGTATGTGCAAGTAATCCCTGTGAGGCAAAAACTCAGCCTTCATGTGACTTTAAATGCTTGATTTCTCACAGTTTTCTGCTCTTAGCTTGTCAGTATCCTTAACATGGTGCTCTCAGGTACACAGCTCTGTTTGTGAATACAGGATTCGCTAAAAAAGGTCTTTCAGACTGAGGAAGAACAAAGTGGGTGCACCGTGGGCCTGGTATATAACAAACAGGGATTATTCTTAACTGTGATTTATGCAAAGCTACTCTAGTATAGAGTCAAAGAACAAAAATGGGAGCTGGAAATGAGCTCAGGATAATATCTGCTCTTTAGATCTTTTTATTATATGTTTTTAGTCAAAATACTCCCTTTAATATCTGCTTCAAATGTAACCAGTCTTTAGTCGTGCCTTAAAAATATTGTATACCCTTTAAGGAATTCTCCTAATAAGACCTTAACCAAACTATTAGGAAAGGTTCGTTAAAATATTGTGTTTAAAGAGGTTTTTAAAGAAAGAGCCACAAAATATGAAAAAAGAAACCAGTTCCTTGTTTTATTGTCTTTCAATCATTTATGTCTCTGTATGAGATATATTGGTTTGCAGCCTCCTGTGATGTCAGAACAGCCTAATCATCATCTCCAACTGACCCTCCCCCAAAGGAGAACCAGCAGGATTGACATACAGATGTTTGTAACTGTTTCAGTTTCATTTGGGGTGTTGTTTACTCAAGCATAATAGACATTTTTATGTATGAAGTAACCACAAAGAACAGGAAAATGCAGGCACTTCTGTTCAGTAACACAGACTTTACTGCCTATGCTGACCAGTCCTGCTTATGTGCATATTCATCCCTCAGAACAGCCCATTTCGAGCCAGGAAAAACTCTGCAGTGTGTAATTTTATTTCTTTTATATACTCAGTAGAGCTGTGTGCTGTGACTCTTCCTGGCTGGAGCTCAGTCGCACAGCAGCTCGTTTGCTTTTAAAGCCCCCAGATACGCCCTGTTAGGAGATGAGTTAAAAGCAGGGGTATAAAGGTTGGGAAGAATTAGTGACCTGTGAGGAATTTTTTAGCTGAAACTTGAAAAACATATTAATAGAACATATGAGGGTAGAAACGGGCCATAATATGGGACTTTTTAAGTAGCAGTGCAATTTTTGACTCATCTGTATTGAAAATGTAAACAACTATAAGTAAGTAAGAAGTAAGAGGCTCAAACACGTGACATGTGAGTGAGAATGCTGCTAGAGCCACATCTTTATTACCAAAATCAGTTTTTACCCCTCAGCCTTGAAAGGCTGATGGGGTGCTGTCGTAACCCTGTGTGCAGGCGGCTTGGACACTCAAATTTGTGAATACAAAAAAGGAGGCGACAGGATTTTTAAATTCATACCATAAGTGATTCTACAAAAAGTCTCAGATGAGTTTGAAACTCAGTGACTTGGTCCTCAAGGTCAGAGGTCAAGTTTTCTAAAGATCTTGCAAATGCGATAACTCGAAAAAGATGTCACCAAGTATTTGAAATTGACACCAAATCTCCCTCAGGTTGGAATCTCAGTGAGGTCAACTATTCTGAAAATCACTTTGGATTTTTACATTTATACCAGAGGTGCATCTACAGGGAGGCTGAGGGGTAAAAGCTACAGTCGCCAGTAATTTTAACTGTTTCCATCTTTATTTCCCCACAGATTTAAGAACCAGCGCGATCTGCAGAAGCACACAGAGGTTCACAATGAGGGCACCATGTACAGCTGTACAGTGGAGGGCTGTGATTATACTTGTCATACGTTCCAAACAATGAGCCAGCACTTCAAGAGAGTCCATGAGGTTTGTAACACAGTGTCGTCCAACATATTACCTGGTCAGATCATCTCAGCCTGCTGTGACTGTAGATATACTAATGGTTTTTTGTTGATGACCAATAGGTTGGGGGAATGGCTAAATATAAATGCCATATCTGTGATAAGGTGTTCTCTTGGTGTTACACTCTTACACTCCACCTTCGTAAGAAGCATGAGCTGAAGTGGCCCTCTGGACATTCCCGCTTTAGGTGAGTCACCTGTGGTAATAGTCATCCTCTCTGCTTTACAGTCCTCTGGGTGCGACGAATATAATTTAAGTAGAGCTGAAAAAAAGTAAAAACTCAAATGGATTCCTCTCCTCTCCTGTCATACAGGTACAGGAAGGATGTCGATGGTTTCCTGAAGTTAAATATGGTGCGCTTTGAGACTGTTGAAGTGACAAAGGAGATCATGAAGAACATGGCCAAGAAGCCTCAGAGCCTTCAGAAAAGTCTGAGTGGCAGCAGTCAGGACGAGAGCGCTGTTGTCACGCTGGAGAGCGGCCGAAGCTCTCCCACAGGATCCTCCTCGCCTTCCTCCAGCTCCTCCTACTCCTCAGAGTTCTCAGGAGGTGAGGACATGTCATCTCAAGCCAGCCCCAGAGGCAGCGACTCTCCTGTCTACTGTGTGATGAGCACCATTCCTCACATTGAGGACGAGTCTGCAGGACTGATGCAGGAGGACTGTGATGGTTTTGGGGCTTCCGGAGCAGTCCAGGCTCTGACGGAGGTTGCGAGGGGCCTCGGCATGGATGTGGTTTAAGTGTTCACTGTGCACTGGGTCAGATGACCCACACCCAGTGTAGGCTTTATGCAATTAATAAAAATGTCTGTTAAAGTTTTTATGAATGGGGGAAGAGTTAAAAGCACTAGAAAGCTTGTTCCATGAAATGTTCTCCAGGCACTGAATTCCGAAGACTTTATTTTTTGTTGTGACCTTTGTTGAATTTTATTGTTACACAGTTAAATACATTTTTGAAACAAGAAAGGATCGTGCCATGTTTTTGTGGCTTTTTGTGGCTTTGTGGTTTTAGGGATGCTAATGAGGGTTAATCCACATCTATTCATACATCCTCACTTTTAGCATTTAGCTCAAAGCTTATGTGCAAAATACAGCCTTACAGACAGAATCTCCATAAACTCCATAAATTGGCAGTTTTTCATTTTCCAGGTTTTTTTTTAGAGGCCAACCTGAGCCCAACTTAAAAAAAGTAAGCACATGAACATGAATCTGCTTACACTTTAAGGTGTAAATAATCAGTGCTGCTCACTGTGTGGAGTACCACAGAAACCTAAATGACCAGTGAACACAAGACAGGCGCTGTAAATATATATTTTTAAATACCTCATAGTACCCATCATGTCCTAATGATCTCTGTTACCAGCTCCCAGCTTGAGTTAGGGAACCCAGTCTGCTTTTAAGATTGGATTAAACTTAGCTTTTAGGTTAAGCTTACATTCAGAGCTGGATCAACCCTTCAGCTATGAAGCAAATGGCTCAGACTGCTGGGAGACCTTCCTTGAAAACATTCAACATGCATTTATAAGCCATTGTTTTATGTCTTTAAGAGTTTGAAATGTTGCTGTTTTTTCCATTATCCTTAATTTTTCCTTCACTTCACCCAGTTCCAGGACATGCTTGCCCTCGATGAACCTGGTTCTGTCAGAGGTGCTTTCTCCCACTCTGGCTGATTACTCAGAGATTCCTAGTGCCTTGAGGTGACTGTTTTTATTTGGCTCGGTATAAATAAAACTGAAGTGAGAGATGAAATTTGAGATTGTGAGCTCTCCCTTTCTGAGCCTACTCTGGAGACTCAGGGTCCCAATACTGCATCAGAGCCAGTATGAGGCCGCTGGCGTCTGCAGCGGTGTTGACACTTCTCTCGACAGAAGTGTCTCCCTCACTCGAAGGAAATAAAGAGGTGACGTGATACCTCTTGCTACAAGAGGTTTCCTGATTGCCTTGCAGGTATTCAGTGAGTAGTCTTTAAGGGTGTGTTTCCTAAAATGGAAACTGTGTGTGTCCCTCATTGTCTCCCATGAAGAAGTCTGGCAGGGATGCGTCTTGGTGTCTGGATAAGACGCGTTAAATCTAATGCTGTTAGGATACAGGAAAGAGCAATCACTCATGTTAGTGTGTTGCACTTGCATGTTGTGTGCTGGTGGATGTGTATAAGTTGTGATGAATGGAGATGGATAATACAGCAAAGTCTGAGAAGAACCAAACGGACTGTTGGACATTTCGTGCCTCATTCTCTTTGCTTTGTTGATGCCTTCACACTCAAACTGCCTCTTCCTGTCGAGCGATCCGCTGTGTCTGCCATCAAGGTCAGAAGTGACTATTAATTCCCTGAACTTCTCTTTATGAGGTAAATTCTTTGTTGGGCTAGATTGGTGGATCTGGTGTTTCTCTTTCTTATCAGGTGTTGAGTGCTGGTCCTGCTTCTCACAGTCAAGTTTCTCCCTGTTCCCACGGCTGTGGGTAGACACTGGTGGAGGCGTTTGAAGGTCAGAGACAGAACAGTCACAGCTTGTAGTTTCACTCTTACTTCCACCTGAAGAGAATTCAGTCGAAGAGTCTAAGTCCAAGAAAAGGATCAGTGCTACATTTCTACTTAATCATTGCTGGCGTGAAACTCACCTGAACATGGGTGTGCACACGGCTGGTGTAGTTCCTTTTGTTGCACAGAGGCAGAGGGACTGCTAGCAGGACACTCAGGTGTCAGCTCCTGTTGACTGCTGTGCATTTGTTGCAATTTCTGGTAAATTAAATATTACATGTTGGTTATCAGACAAATCAGCTGTGCAATACAAGATCAGTATGATCCATTAATATTATCCCTCTGCGAACTTTTCACAATACTGTGAGCAATACAATTCACAATAACAGTATTATTGTGACATACCTCTGAGCTGAAAAACAATAAAGCTCAGGTAGTTTATCTCTTAGGAAATGAATTACGCTCAAAATAAGAGTATGAGGAGGTGCTGAAGAGCATCTCTGAATACACAACAAATCCAATCGTAAAGTAGATGGGCGACAGCAGAGCGACTGGCAGAAGACCACCAGGGTGCCACTTCTGTCAGCTGAGAGCAGGAACCGGAGCCTACAGTCTGCATGGGATCACCAATGCTTCCACACGTAACTCCCAAAACATGTAGAGACGTTCAAAACTACCACAAATCCCAATAAAAAAATAACAATTAAATTTATTTAGCGCTCACCTTGAGTTGTTTGTGGTGGTAAATTTTCCACGCAATACACACGTGCAGTGCGCCCCATCTCCCTCGTATCTGGAAAAGAAATCATTCATTTTAATGAAAACAATTTCATCAATTTGAAAGAAAAGCGAAGTAACATTTTATATATTTTAGTTACTGAGATTCTTGAGTTTTTTACTCACTGTTGAGTTAGAGGATCTAGTTGTTGCTCTGTGCGAGGCTGTGATGGGTGCAAAGAAAGTCCTCATTGTTTGTCCGGGCAGGTTTGTGTTAAACTGTAGTAAGATGTAAAAGATGGATATCAGTGAGGAGTAAGTAAAAGCAGGCGAGGGGCCTGGAATAACTTCCAAGTCTGAGCAGCTTCACATGAGGATAGTTAAAGTAATCACATCTCACATTTCTGTCCTGAGGTCCCATCAATGCTGGATTTGGCAGGATGCTTGAGGACTGCTGCAGGACGGGAGTGAAGGCATGCCGGGGGATGTTCTGATGCATGTGGAGAAGTTGACGGAGCAGGCTATGGTCGCAGGAAGTAGACTGATGAGACAGAAACAATTGACAGTTTTAGTTTCTGAGCTAAGATGGCAGATCGCATGCAGTAGAGCAGGAGATTTTAAAGTCTGACACTATAGGGTAAGTTAGTTAACCACAACATAAGCCTTGTTTTCTTGCCCTAAATCTGTTTACATGTTGGTAAATTGGCTTCATTTAGAGTATCAGAAAATCCCATTTAAAGCGTTTCACCGTCTCTTATATTGAAACTGCAGAGAACTTTCAAACAGGATGATTTTCCTGGGAAGTTTTGGATACTACAGAGCTCCCCGATCTCCAGTTCATTGTGGTTTTTGATTTAAGGTCACCAACCATTAAGAATGTTTTCTAAAACATATTGTACAGAATTGAGTAAACCTTTTAGGCAATTTGCTTTTCAAATCACATGCAAATGACTGTATCTTGTTAGCTTGCATCACAGATGGTAATCCAATTGAGGCAGTTTGTGTGCCAATCCATTTAATTCATTTAAAATCCATCCGTTTCAAGGACACATGATTAGTAATGCTGTTAGTGAATGGGAGGCAAAGTGATGAATATAATATTAGAGAAAATTAATCTCTAGTGATTTATTGTAAATGTGGGACACATAGGAAAGAAGCAGAAATTAACCTGATCATAAGACAGTCCTCACCTATTTCATTCATATCAACAGGTAATTAACCAGCACACAGTATTAACACAGTGGCAGACAACTGTATTGGTCTCTGTGCTTGCAGTGCACAGTGGGCTCTTTAGTTTTGCTCACTGGGACAACAAACATTTAAAAACTATAAAAAAAAGTCGGGTGTACTCCTTTCCGACAACCTGTCTTCGCTGCAGCAATCCAATAGCCTGATCCCTCCTTTCTCATAAAGACAAGATTAGCGAGAGGATACACCTCCTATGTTCTCTAAATTTCGTGCATGTCAGCGTGCCACAGAAATCCTTTAATCTCGTAAAGGAGCTGTTTGTTAGGTGAACAGCAAACAGAGTGAATAAGGCTTTGGAAACATCTTGCTGTGTCATCGGAGGGCACAGATAGCACCGGGGCTCGCCTCTGACATGACATGTGCTCTTTTTTTTCATGCTCAGAAAAAAAAAGGTTATTAATTTGCATCCTTTATTTTTTAACATGTCATTAGTAAAACAAACTGGCACAAACGACAGCTGAACAGTTAAGGTCGTTTCTGAGAAATGTTTTATTCACCTCATCTAATGTTAATATTTCATCGTTTTATATGATCATCAACTAAACTTCTAAGAAACATTTTACTGTTTTCAGGCAGTTTATTGGTCAAAAAGCAGAACAAAAATGGAAAAACAGCTATCACTTGCAGTCCCAGAGCAACTGTAACACAAGTTAATTTGATTTAATCACCTGAATCATCACATAATTAACATAACATGGGGAAAATAGATGTAATTTTATGTTTGAGAAGTATATTTACATATACTTCTCAAAATATTTAAATTGTCCCCGTCTTACAGCAGGGGTCCCTCTCACAATTTAATATTTGACATTTTGCCTTCCAAAGTCATGTATGTTTTATACATTTATGAGTCTTACCTGTGAGCACCAAGTCCTTTTAAATTTCAGCTAAATGGTGGGGGAAAAAATCCAGATCAATTCAGCCGAGCATTCAGGAGCGTGAACCCTGTTTGTTGTCCCTCTGCAGGTCCTAACTTCATGTCAGCAGGAACCACTTGTTGCTGTGAACCGGTGTCAGCTGTCTGCTGGCCCTGGTCAATTAGTCAGTGTTACTTACCAACACCGGGAAAGACCATTAACTACTCCTAATGGCTTAAACTAATCCCATCAGCCATATAAATCTTTGTGATTGAGTTTAGGGAAAGACAGCTTGTGTGGCAGCAGAAGGGATTTCACAAAGAGAGACAATGGAAATCTGGCGTGCAAATAATTGCAGCACCTCCAGCCATTTCTATTGTTAAAAGAATCCCGTCCAGCACCGTGCAGGACAGCGCAACGTGTAAACATTCAGCAGGTCGATGTGGTTTCAACACTAATAAAACATGTTTTGTTAGTGAGCAAAAAGAAACTTTATTATGAAATTTAAATACTGCAAGCTATTATCGATCGTTTTTAACTTGTCTGATGAACCCATAACGCTGCGAGGTGTCCCTTCATCTGTTTGTCTGTCCTGTCACAAGTCACAAAGAATCACTGCTCCTCCTTGAGCAAGGTGTCAAACATCAGGTCTGGGGGCCAGAATTGTCCCGGCATAGGCTTTGGCTTCGGAACATATGAAAGGGTGAAAGAGGCCATAAATCTTTGCACTTCTGTAATTTTTTTAGTCTTACAGCTTTTTCTGCTCTTAAAGACCTCCCCCGCAGCCATCCATGCTACACCACAGGAGTTTCATAATGGATACATTTTTCGTCTACTACAGAAAGTTTAGTTACTAATAAAAGTGAGCTATCAGAACTTTTTTCTTAATGTTACACATTTACATGCACAAAATTAAACAGGTGGACCTTCACTTGTCCGACCCATTTTACATCAAAGCGGGCTGCATGTGCCCCTCTGATTATGTTTCCGTACCCAAGTTGTGCTCAAGGTCAAGGCCACTTTTCTATTTTCACAGCATGAGCTTCATGCATGCTGCTCACATACCATCTTTAACATGAGATTCTCCAGACTGATAAATTTTACATGCACAGCATAGCAGAGAAAGAAGTTGCTTTGCCACATGTGCTGTATGCCACACGCTTCCTTTTAGATGGCAATGATCATGACGTACAGGAGTGGCCCTGTTGGTTGACTCCCACATTAGGAGGAAGTAGTTGGTGACTTCCTATCACCAATGAGCTGATATCAGCAAGCAGGTCAGCCCTATGCATGATGATGCTGTGTTCATGTATTTTCATGCTCTTTGTTTTTGTTTGTGTTTTTTACAGGTATTATGTTGTCAAAATACTCCTGAACTCAAAGATTTTCATTAATAACTTAAAAAGAGACATCTGAATCCAAACAGTAAATAATAAAGTAAGTAATACAGTTACACAATTATTAATTACTTTGGTCACTTTTTACTTAAAATGTAACATAAAAACAAAAAACAAAACGTAACATACCCAACACCTGGGACAGTAGTGCGTCCTAGTACGCACTATGTGGTCACATCTTTTTGAAACTAAGCACTTATCAACACAAGCTGGAATCATCCAGAAAATGGTGTTACTCTGTAAAAACCTATCAGTTGCCCCACTTTGACACAGAGTTTCAGCCAGAAAGAAGCATGCGGTCACATGATGTTACTGTGAGGCTCAACATGGAAGCAGCGTCAGCGCTAATATGACACCATCATCCGCATAAGAAAATCTACTGGCTGGCTCCGAACATATCTACTCCCAGTATAGCGCCAGTGTTCGTCTTTCCACATGAAATGGGGTTAAATACTCGGATTCTTTGAATTCTGTCATCTGGCTCAAGCTCCATGTCCCAAATGGCCCCAGACAAATTGTGCTACCCTTCAATTGGATCCCATTAAGCAGAACATAAGACGATGATTGGATGAGGCTTTGGGATGACATGTTCTCCTCGATTAGCTAATTCCATTCTCACTAACCATCCAAATCCGGTTAGTGTGGGCAGGGTTAAAGCTGCTCCTGCACTGAACATTATTCACTCAGCGAGCGATCTATTGCCCTTTTTAACCTCAAGCGCCAAGACTAATTAGACAACTTAAAGCCGCTTCTTCAGAATGGAGCCACAAAGACTACTTTAGCTATTAAAAACCTTTCACTGATTAAAACAGATTTGAAGATTTCTTTAGAATAAGAATCCTTTTCTGTATATTTTTATTTGTATTTACACAAAATTCCCTTCACAGCTCTGCCCAGTGTGAGTCTGGGCACCAATCAGGTGGTTGATTAAACAAACCTGTGTTAGTTTGCAGAGCCTGTGAAATGATGGTTTGAAATCTAAATCGCCAAATGAGCTTCCCCCATAGTTATTTATTTAACACAAACTAAACCAAAATGAGAAAAGAAAGTCCTGCTTCCACAGGAATCGTGAGGGTAAGTAGCAGCTGGGTGCTGCCTATTGAATGCACTTGGTTAACCGATCCTCAGCAGGTCTGGGCACCTCTATCAAAGCAGATGTTTCGTCTGTTTCTGGTCTGGAGCTTTCAGGTGTGTGTTAACACAATACTGGAGTTTTCCCAGGAGTGGATGCCCCAGCAAATCCATGTGTCCGACTGATAAAGGCTTGCTCCAACAAGAAAATGTCTGGAAAAAGAAAAGAATCAAGGTGCTGCAATGGCTGAGTCGAAGTCCAGACCTCAGCCTGGTTGAAATGCTGTGGTGGGACCTTAAAGAGACCTGTGCATAAACCAGTACACATAAATATCAGTGAACTGAAGCATTGCTGTAAAGAAGAGTGGGCCAAAGTTCCTGGGCCAACCATGTGAGAGACTGTTAAAGTAATACAGAAAATGATTACTTCAAGCTATTGCTGCTGAATCCTGAGTGTACTTTTGACACTGCTTCTGCATTTAGGTTTCATTTTTAGTTTCATCTGTTTGTTCAATCTGTCTGGTACATAAAACCGTATTCACTTTTTTCATTACTGTATAGCCATTTCTGTCATCTAGTGCATTATTATTATAATTAGCTTGATTAAAATCTACAATATGAGAAGCTAACTTTACATGAAACATGCAAACTCATGAGCTCCTAAAAATAACAACTTGCAAAAAAAGCCACAAGGCTGAAAAGTGTGACACTGAAGTTGCATGATTTTGGTTCAACAGCCCAGATGAGTATACTAGGAAAGTGAAATGCAGGCTGAAGGTACTCAGTATGTTATTTATTGTTTTTAGGAAGTAAAATGTGGCATTCTTTGTCCTCCACAGCTGTACAGGAACACTGGAAGTTGTTAAAGGGATCTCCGTCACGGCGACGTTTTGCAAGCAGTTCCCTGTCAAACAAACAAACGTCACAGTATTATTAAATTATCATTTGAACCTTAAATTCATTTAAGCATTTCACTTCATTGATGCAAGTATTTCACATGTACCTGTTCACACTGAGTTGAATTAATTTTGTGCCTGCATGCCTTGTTCATTTTAATAACTGGTGCTTATGTTTGTGATAAGCAGTTGTACATTTACAGGATATAAGGGATTAATTAAACTCCACTGGGGGAAAATAAGCTGCATAAATAACTTTAAATCATTTTTGTTTTGTCACATTTTCATATTTTCAGTCCATAAGACTGGCATACTGGTATGAAACTGCCTTCTATATGGTGTTAAAGGAAACCCCCCAGAAACCTGATAAATGCATATTTTAGGACAGTGATGAACAAACAGTGAGCCGCTGCCCTCTCGTGGGCAGCGAGGGTACTGCCGGTTGGAGATATGAGCTCGTTTATAACAAATACTTGTACTAAGTGAAATTCTCATGACATTTAAACATTTTAAATGAATATAAATACGTGATTTTAAAAGTTGCACCTTTTAAATTTTTAATCCTGTAGGATACTTTTGGTTTGATTCTTCTATAAAATCCTTTGAGACTGGTTTCAAAATGGAACAGATTTCCTCATTTAAAATCACCGTTTGGATCCTAAAGGTCATCTTTATAATGAAGTTTAACATTTTAAAGAGAAACTCAACTGATCAAGCAAAATCCTACATTTAAAAATGATGTTCTTCCTTTTCAGACCTTTTCGTTGTGTCTTTAGCTTCACTCAAAAAAGACATGAGTACTTAGGTCAGGTATTGAGGTTTGGAGGATTAGTTCAGTTATTAGACAAAGGATGTTGAAGATGGATCTGCCAGGCAGGGAGGGGGAAGAGGAGGACCACAGAGGAAATTCATGGATGCAGTGAAGGAGGAGGGTTGGCATTACAGAGCAGGCTGTTAGGAATAAGGTGAGAGAAGTTCCACTGAGGCGACTCCTAAAATGGTCACATGAAAGAAGAAGAAAAGAAATGCTCACATATATGCTTGTTTGATGATCAGAGATTTGACTGAAGGTTTGTGTGGGCAGCACAAGAATCAGTGTTTAGATACCATTACATTTTGTTCCCACCAGAGGGCGCCAATAACCATATTATTCAACATGCTTTTTCTAATGGTCAGATTTTAGGAGCTCTCATAAAAAGCCATTTGAAATACTATTACAAATGGCTTTGTAATACTATTGAGTACTATTATTGCTAAAATACATATTTAAATTATCATGTGCTTTATCGTCTATCTGAACAGTTATTGGCCCGCAGTGTCCTCATGATGTTCCTGTTTCTGCAGAACTATCAGACAAACACGAAGCAAGTGCAGAGAGAAGAAAAACTCAGAGGTGGAGGCCAAAACAGGAACTTCCAAGTTCTCGCTGAACCATTTGTGGTTAACCACTTTAACCGTTTTGGTGCCACTGTTTATATACCTGAGAGTCCTTTCTGTTTAAATTTTCAGTTTCTCTTTCTCAGAAACCTGTTATTGTTCATTACTTACATGCCTTACTCCAGAGATTAATTATATTTTAAGGATTTCAGTGTGACTGATCACCATTGTGTTAAAATTAAAAATGTATTTTTCTCCCCTGGATAGTTCAGATTAAAACATTCTGTAAATGTTATTTATTAAGGCCTTTCTGCGCCTTATATTTCACCTCGCCTCCCATGCAAACAGGAGCTCAGGTCTCAGGAGGTTAACACATCATTTTCTCAGAGAGCCTTTCTGGGTTTTAGTGATCAGCTTCATGCCTAAATTGCCTTTATGGTAACGCTCATTCATCACTTTGATTTTCTGATTTGCACCTGTTTTTTCTTGTGTAAAGTGCTTTAGACATAAAATAAATATAAAGTGTCAGCATGTATATGTATATATGTTGCTTAATATTTTAGTTATTATTAGTTTTAAATTCCTAGACTAATTCTATTTTATTCTTACCTACCCCATGATTCAGAAGCTTATAGAACCACTGTTAACAATAACCTTAAGATGACCCAATTTGGGCCAAGCTTTAGCTATTGGACTACAAAGGCGCGTTAGGGACACATTATGAAAAAAAAATGCCATTGCTCTTTTTGCAAATAAAGTCGAAATAATATTTAGAGAATTATGAAGCCCTCTACGAAATGCCGTGCATAGATACGTTTGTGAAAGTGTGCTTCAGAATCAGTTTCAATAACAAAGAAATTATTTTATCTTTTAACACATAAACACAGTGTAGTAATAAATATAATGGCTCGGAAGAGATGGCGCAAAAAGCTGCATCTGGTCAGAAGGAAAAACCCAAACAAACCTGGAAAAGTTGGCAGATTTGCGCAACATGAGACGGCTGGCAGCGGATAGACGCAAAGCCTCGTGCAGTAGAGAAGATTTATATCACAAGACAGCTTCTTAACAAGTATTTAAACTTTAATCTGAAATTTTATTTTTTTTCCCTTCTGTGCCCCTAGTTCTGTCACAGCCCTGCTACCCAGGCTCTGTGACCGGCCAACAACCCCATATCAACACCACTGTGCTTAAGTTAGTGTGAGGCTGATATTCTGCCCTGTCTGTTACAGCTGAGCACCTCCACTTTATTCTAATTTATTCAGATGCGACTTTGCAAACCTGGGCTGTGCTGCCATGTTGTTATTAGAGAAAAGGGACTTTCTGCTGGCAACGCTCCTAACAGTGCTGTCATGAGCTGAGACCTTTACACTCTGAGAGGTAGTGCCTGTGTTGTGCAGTGCAGTTTCTCAGAGCGTTGCTCGGCTGAATTTGTGAATACTGTCTTGAACATTTTCCCCTTTTTTCACTGTTCGGGAAAGATTTTAAGGCCATTTCCAGATTGATGGTTAGTTCATTAAGAGCACCGTTGATGTCCTTCTTCCTCAGTATCATTTTAACACACATCACTACTTCAAACCAGCAAACTGTCCAACACTCTTCTGTTTTGCTGACAATCACTAAATAAGTACATTTGACTGACTGCTTCTTGTCCTCTTAATTCCTTTGGATACAGTCAGTAAGTAATTAATTTTTTTTACACACTAGTTTTGTCAAATAATGAGGCAGCATGCCACATGTATCGTTGTTGTTCATCTGAGGCTGTATTTATATACACAAAAGACTATGACAGCTGCAAGCAGCTACAAAGATAAAGACGAAGACAGTAAGGTAGACACTTTATTCCTAAAACAGAAGCTGCACCATCAGTAGCGGCACACAATTACTATGTACACATATACACACACAGTTACCTAAATCTGTTATATAAAATATATAATCTGACAATGTACCTTTTAATTCCTCTTCAGAGCTCACTGAGTTACTGTGCAAGAGACTCTGGAGCCAGAGTAGACAGAGAGGTAAGTCTCATCCACTCATTGGGTGGGACACAAATGCCCAGGCCAGCTTTTACTTCATTATTACAGCATGGCAATAGAAAGGTCTGTACCCCTTTGAAAAAATAATATTCTAAAAGCAATCTACAGCAAATTCACTTGAACAGGATTTTCGTTTTGTATTTGAGAAAAATTACACTTTTGATACCAATTCCTGTACAGTGAGATGTACACACCCTCTAGGATTTGTAATATATAAAAGATATTAAGCATTAAAAATTCCACATTTAAAAACTTACAATAAATAATATATGCAGGCATTTCATTATGATAAAATCTCATAGATTGCAATCTACAGTCATTAAAAAGACATTTTTCTCCTTTATGAAATGTCCCTTGATCATCCAAAGTGATAAAATGGATTCTTGGCATCTGATTGATTCATTGGAAACTTCCAGTTAGAGTTCTGAGAGATACACCAGGACGAGGAGGAAGAGGAGGGTGCTTCGTCCACATTTACCCTGATGGAGTGCGAGGTCCTTTCGAGTGTCGGGGTGTCTTTGTAGCAGGAAATCCACAACATGTCTGAGCGATCCCTCCAATCAATTCTCAGCAGTTTGATCCCATTAGAGTTCAGAGCATGTTCATGATAAAGTTGTACATCTGGGTGAGCACCACAAAGTGAACAGGCAGACAGGAGCGCCGGTCCTGGGTGGCAGGGTCGCACGTCAGCCAGGAGAGGGCGTTATATTGCTCTAGAACAAATCTGGCATGAAGGAGGAGGACATGGAAATGTTAATAAAGCTGGGAGTGAAACAAATGTCTTTCTAATTATTAAAAAATTGAGTTTGGTTACAGTTCAGACCTGAGCACATCAGAGGTGTGGTTAGAGTCCAGGGGGTGGGAGTGTTTACTGTGCAGAAGCTCATCTGATTGGACAGAAGACACGTGCAGGTGAAGAGAGGCCTGGAAAAGAAAGAGACAAATGAAATCAGAGTCTTCAGATTCAATCACTGAATTTCAAGTTCAACACATCTGCATGTAGAGCTGTAAAATCTCATTATTTCATCAACTGATGTAAAAGAGTCAGTATTCTTAAACCAGCAAACAAGCAGCACTGTCGATAGGTCAGAGCAACGACGACAAAGAGGCATTTTGTTGAAGAACGGCATTATTGCGATTACTCAAGACTTCATGAACATATAATTTTAGTAGTACAGGTATGAGTCACCTTGAGAAAGAGTGGGCACTGGTTCTTGGCTTGGGGGCAGGCTGACCAGAACCAGTCGGGCAGCGGTCCGGCCTTCGCTGTGGAGACAAAGTAACCCAAAGCCATCGGCTGCTGCAAGATGTTGAGCGCTTCTTCGTGAGACTCCATCCGATCTGTACTCTGACCCTGCGAAACGAAGGTGATAAAGTCATCGATCAGAGCATCGCTGCAGCCAAAACAGGCATCATATTTTCATAACCAAGGGGCACCTAATTTTCTTTTGCTCATTAGCATGCTTTTTTTTTTTTTTAAACTTTTTTTAATGTAACTATTAAGTTGAGGACGAAAAACAGAAGAAGTTGTTTAATTACTGCCGAGTGGTTCGTACATCACAGCCTGTTAATAATCTTAAAGTCTGTATCTGACATTTTATATTGATGAGTGACTTCATGAAAAAGGTGGCAGACCTTGCTTCCATCTCCCCCTTGGGGGCCCGGGGAGTGAACAGGGGAGGTTGTGGGGGAGTTGGGCAGGATGTTGATGAAGTCTGGATCCATGTCTTGTTCAAACAACTCAAAGATGTTCATTCCCTCTGATCCATCTGCAGAGAGGGAAAAATGTGTCATTCTGGCTTTCCAGCTTTGAGCAGAAATATATTGCAGCAGCTCTGTGAGCTGTGAAAACATACCGGGATTTATTTGGTTAAAGGTGTCCATGTCGATGGGCTCTGAAGTGTTAGTGTTGACCTGCACCATGGCTGACGTGGGGAATACCAGTATGTGTGTGCAGGATGTATCCTGAGGGGTGCTCAGCTGCGATGTTTGCATGTTAAGGGTGGTGCTTCGACCAAACACGGAGCCTGTCGACACTGAGTCTGCAGAGACGAGACGAAGGAGAGCGCTGTCAGATTTACAGGCTTTTTGTAAATGAAGTGAAACTAGCCAAACTTTAAATATTATTTCTTTTACCTGGCATAATCACAAAGGAACCTTGAGGCTCCATGGCAACTAAGCAGGCGCTAAGGATGCTGGGAGTGTCAGCAGCAGATATGCCGCACATCCTGCACGTCTCCTTCAGTCGCCTGCTGAGGGACTGCAAATTCCTCCTGCTCAGCAGAATACTCCAGTCTGAAACAGACAAGACACAAGCACATAAGTGTGTGCGTGTGTGCGCGTGCGTATATGTAAACTGCCCGCTCTGCAGACACTGTTGAAGTGTGTACCTCTCAGCTCGCCGTGCCCCATCCTTCCAAGCCGCCCGATAACGACCCTCCATGGCAGTGACGTGAGCTGCACCAGGCTGAGGCACCACTCCCACAGCTTCTGCAGACCCAGCCGTCGGGCTGAGCCCTTTTTCCTGCGAGCCCTGCAGCAACAATAATACAGTCATGCATTTATGAGGTAGTTTTGCTTTTTAATTAGTTTTGATTCTCTAGCTTTCGGTTTAATTTAGCGTAATTTACTTTCCACAGTGGGTTTAGCCTTTATTGTTTAAAAATGTTTCATTTCAGTCTTAAAACAAAGACATTTATCATATTTAGTCTTTGCTAACTAAGATTGTTTTACACTTAACTACAAAGACTTAGGTATCAATAACCAAACTGATTCTGTGGTACTGAGGTAAATCTTTCGTGAACAGGCACCTGTTCGGCACATCGATGCTGATGATGCAGGTCTCCAGCAGTTCTCCGTGTTGATCGGTGCAGGAGGCCAGCAACCATCGCTGGTCATGTGACAGACAGTAGCCGACAAACAGGACGTTGTACTTCTGCGATGCCTCACCAAACGTCTCCCCGAGCTCAGTCTGCTTGTCCTTCACTGGAGCCAAAATGAAGGGTGGCGTGTAGAGACGCAGACACTCAGGCCTCTGCACAGCCCACAAACACAAAAAAATATATATTCAAGTTGAGAGTGACAGAAGTTACAACAGCATAATTGTCTGTAGACATACAGCTTCAACAAAACTCAGGAGTTCAGCATCAGGGTAGTTACCTCTGGGTTCTTGAGTGCCATGTCAATGGCAAGACCAGGACCAAAGCCCGTCAGAGCCTTGAAATTGGTGGAGTTGGGAAGAGGCCGACGACACTGAGTGAACACAGAGAAAGCCAGCGACTTGAGGTGCTGACTGTAGACGTGGCGCCCTGCGCTGTGCACCGGCTGGAGCAGATACTGGCAGGGAACAATCTGACACAAAAGGAGGAAAAAAGGCAATTTAGGACAGCCTGTAGTGCTGGATGTTTATGGATTTGTTAGACTTAAGCTTCACTACACATTTGTTTTTACTGAAAGTTCCTCTGTGTTACTGACTGGGTTGTGTTGTAGATGATAATTCATGGACATGGAAATCTCAAAATAGGTCTTTCTGACAATTACCCACTTTAAGTAATAGTTTGTGGTGAAAGAAACATTAGTGAACCCTGAACTTCAAAAACTACACTGCTGTAAGTAAGTTCAATCCCAACATAAAATTTCTGCTTCATCCAAAGATCAGAATAGGTTTTAAAAGTATTAAATCTCAGGAACGCCGTAACATTCTCTAGCTCCCAGTGAAAGGCATCCACACCTTCAAATCTGTACAGGATATATTTGAGTAATCAAATGTTTCTCCCCCCAAATATTAAAACTTTGTGAAAAGATTTTGTGCACATCAGTACTTGTAAACATCTGCATCACATTACCAGTACTGTTACTATACTGGCAAGTGTGAGTGATTATGGTAATTATGATTATGATAAGAAGTACGGGTGTCTTTAATCTTATATTGTTCATAGAAGACGGAGGTCAAACCAAACCGTTTGTTTACTAAACTAAGAATATTGCCACATCTTAGCTCGAAGGAAGAGTTAATGACAGCACATCTGAGAGATTAGCATGTCTGCAGCGATAGGACTGAATGGATATTAGCCCACACCGTTATGCTGCTGCTGTACTGAACCCATTAGCACATTCACGCCTCTTGTGTTTCAGAACTCCCTCTGGCATACTGATGCAATCTTGTGCCACTATATCACAGGTGTGGCAGTTACCACCTCCATTAGTGCCTGCTAATGATTCCCCTGCTCCTTCTCACCTCCCTTTGTGGCAGCTGGTAACCCTCTCTATTATAACCAAAGTAGAAAACTGAGCAGATGTTATTAAACTGTAGATTATATTTAGAAAATGAACTTATTTTGTGAAATATCTTTGACTTTTGGAGTCTGTTCTTTTATACACTACGCAGAATATTTAGCCGCATCTTTAATCTGCAGTTATGAAATTTTAAAACTATTAGGAGTGTTGTTCTACCTGCACAGAGACAGAGTTTCTGATGCAAGCAGGCAAGATGTGGAGCATTTCCATGTAGCAGCGCAGTAGGCCCATCGTGTAGGTACTCGAATGGACTTCTCTGTCTGCGTCTTCGTAGCTGAAGGGGTCGACGATGTACACCACTATAGCAGGCGGGTAAGACACAGCATGGGACTCTCCGTCTGTTGGCTTACCCACTTTGTCTCTCTCCATTGTGCTGTTAAAAATTAGGCAGATAATTACTGAAACAGGCCAAGAAATTATCTTCATCAGATCTGTCAATAATGTTCATATTACTGTCCACAGTGTGCAACTGAAGCTTTTTGCGTGCGTCCTGTGCAGCCGTAACCTTTTTCTAGACATTACTAGAAAGACATGCACATGAAAAAACAAAAACACTCAGAGCAGTCAGATTAGATATTAGCCACTATTTAACCTGCCAGCCCAACTACAAAGTCCACACTTTTCTGGGCTCTGTTGATCCACACTTTGTAGTTGTTCAGTGTATTTATCTCCAGCAAATGGATGTTTGTATACTGCCGCGTGCACACTTTATTTAGGTAGCTCCCTGACATAAACTCCAGTATTTCCAGTATAATTGTGCCTGCTGTGTGCTACATGTGAAAGAAACTGTCCAAATATCATGTATGAAAATGGCTCAAGCCAAATCTTGGCAGGCGCAGCTCCCATCGGAAGAAACGTAAAAATAAAATTACTGAGATGAAAGTAGAGACACGCAGCGCTCATGAGATGTGTTTTGCCATAACAAAACTTCAGATCTCACTAATATTATACTGCCTTCAAAACACGTGACACACAATACTTTTTTAGCCAGAGGATGAACTTTCCCTGCTGATTATGCAGTGTTACTAGAGCTGGGCGATATGAGATTTTTTCATATCACGATATGTTTTTTTCATTTCAGGCGATAACGATATCTATCACGATATAAGCCAAATAACTATATTTGTAAGATTTAAATGTGCCGTTGCTCACAAGTAAAATGTGAAATAATCAGCAGCTTGTTTTTATTTAAATATTTATTTCCCATAATAAGTTCAACAGGGTAGATGTACTTAAGGAACATGAGACTTTTTCAGATAAATAAAGGCAAATATTGCAAACTACACAAAAGGCAGCCGCTAAAGCGTTTAAGTTTCAAAATAGAACAAACGAAACAGACTAAATTGTCAATTCCACTTAGAAACAAAATATTAATTCTAAAAATAAATCTTAGTTTGTTTTACAGAAGAACAGACAAAATTGACTAACTTTTGTCAATATCAAATAAACTGAGAACTAAAAGGAAATTCTCAATCTCTCCTTGTTGTATAGCTGAGCTTTTCAAACAGTTTTAACAGTTACTTTAGTCTGACAAAAGCCGAATGACGAATTAGCGCTTCCAGTCAGAGACTGAGGCTACGTCCACACGTACACGGGTATTTTTGAAAACGGAGATTTTCCGTTTTCGTTTTAAAAAATAATCCCGTCCACACATAAAGGCAGAAATGAAGGAAAACGCTGCTATGAACATGCCAAAGCAGCAGGTGGCGCTAGATTCCTAACCGTGCAGAAATGTTGGCCAATCAGAAGTCTAGAAGCCTCGGTGGGAAAAAGTAAACAAAGCTGGGGCATAGAAGCAGAACCGAGTCGTATGTGTGGAGGGACAGTAACTGTGTGTATATGTAAGCATTTAAACACTGCAGAGAGTAGAATTAACAGTAACAGTATTGTAGAAATTCATTTCACCGAAACAATAACGTGGCGCACAGTGTGACGCATGCACCAGTTTATTGTATTTCCAGACTTGCTTTCGGCACAATTTACAGTGCACGCTACTCTGTTTTTTGTCAGACTTGAAATAGCCGAAATACCTTCACACTACGGAACTTCTATGGCTCTTCCGTTCGACAATCTCTCCGGCGTTGGAACCATCATCTGTTTTCTCTTCGGTCACGCTCGGTTGATTTTTCTAGTCGGCACACTCATTTCCTCCATTACCCGCTGGCTGCTTCCCAAACAAACACACGTGCGGCTTGGCACTTGTGCTGTACGTAACAAGTCACGCGACGTGACGCTGCGGCTGTGATTGGTTCGGCTCTGCGCTACTTAATTTGGATTGGCTGACCTTTTTTTTTTTTTTTTGAGGACAAGAGCGGCGAGGTCTATCGCGATAGCTTAATTTCTCTATCGAGTAAAAGTTATATCGCGATACATATCGTTATCGTTCTATCGCCCAGCTCTAAGTGTTACCAATGTGGTCATTCATCAACCTTAAATATAATCTACTACCGATAAGACTATTTGGTCAATGAATGCCTAAAAACTGCATATATCAAACAGACCATGTGTAAGTGTTGGTGACCTTTGAAATAAGGTGTCTCACAGAACTGTCGAGGAACTGAGCACGTCAGTGTGTTTTTATCAGATTGTCTTTGTAAAGCAGTTGTAGAAACAATCTCCATCTCAGCTTAAAATAACTCAGCACTGGTTATCTATCCCATGAATGCATACCAGTTATGAAAAGGCTTGTGAGCTAAGTACCAAACTACAACGCTCTACTACTTGAGATATTCTGTCAAATAGAAAGAATTGAAATGAGCAAACTGGCATTTGCTAGGAAAGATTCAAAATATAATCTGGCTCATGAACCATCACAGATCCCAAGTGACCGTGCATAAAAAAAAAACAAAAAAACAAATATGACTCTGTAACAATTTTTGGGAAATATGGAGAGATAAGACAACAGGCGCCTAGTTACGGCATAAGGTCACTGGTCCTTTGGCCAGGTGATGTAACAGCAGATCTAACTACCTCTCTGGGCTCTCAGTGGGTCCTTGAGACTGGTAAGCAGACGATCCATTTTCAGCCATTCCCCCTGTGCCCTGCGAGTTTGGCTGGGGTCCATTCTGAGACGCTCCACCCTGCAAGCCTGCTGTTCCAAATGGCGAGAAGGAACTTGGCTTGGCTGAGGTCATTCCCCCAATAGTCTGTGAGCCTGAGGATGAAGAGGGAGGGGTGCTGTTGACCTGGGCAGGCTGGGCAGAGCTGGTGTTGGAGCCGGTAGTGTTGGTGCTCTGGAGTCCTGATGAAGTGCTGGAAGAGCTAGAGGTCTGGAAGGAGGGGGTGGCGGCTGTGGTGGGGTTCCGCTGGGTCAACAGAGAGCTATCCAAAGACTGCTCTGACAGGTATGGAGCTGAAAGGGATCCCAAAATAAAAATGATAAATCATCATTTTTACAAACCATGCGATTTTACTTACTTTAGGTTTTCAGCACTACAAGCAATCACATTACCTAGATCATAGCAGCACACTTGAGCAAAGAGTTTGAGCTTATTAAAGGCTTCATTGTTTCCTTCTCTGGCAGCCATCTTAACAAACCAGTCACTAAGAGGCTGCTCTGTCATGCTCCTGCCTTCTTTGGTGCCAACCTTCAATATGCCCTCTGGGTGACTCTTGCAGATGGGCCTGTGTTGCCCCAGCTGGCATGCCTGTCGAAGAAAAAAAGAAAAGAAAACAAGAGTGCAACAGTGTGAATCACTTTTGCAGAGCTACAAAACTGTTTCTGTAGACATGTCAGCACAGGAAGGGTGAGTTTAATAAACTGCCAGGTGCATACCTCATACATTGCACTTAGATCTTTGAAAAAGGTCTTGGCCCCGTGGAGCAGAGACTCATTATCAGGGCAAATGACAACATATCCCACATCCCTCTGAGAACCAAAAGGATCCAGGAGAAGCTTCTCCCAGTAGGGCAACCCAAAAGGAGACAGTACCACAAAATCATATTCGTAACCAACCAGAAAGGTTGGGATGGGCAGAGGCTCAGGAGACTCATCAGTACCTGTGAAGATAAGGAGACAAGTTAGTGTCTTTGAAGACAACAAAGCCATAAACTTCCACAATATTCTACTTATCTCTATAAAACAAACAAACAAAAAACGCTTTCGACACACCATATGATCCCCTCCCAGCCATTTTATGGAACTGCTGCCAGGTAAGTGGCCCCTGAACACCCCAAGAGCGCACACTCCTTTTCTTCTGAATGGTGTCCTGCAGCACAGGCTGGAGGGACAACAACACCCGGAGGACATCCACAGAGTATAGCTTGCTCATGTCTGCTGCTACAAGTGGAGAACCAATAGGAAACAAGTATTACATTTCTGCTAGAAACACATAAGGAAGAACTCTACATTTAAAGCAGCAGTAATGTGAGAATACATACATTT
Organism: Haplochromis burtoni; assembly: GCF_018398535.1. NCBI lineage: Eukaryota > Metazoa > Chordata > Actinopteri > Cichliformes > Cichlidae > Haplochromis > Haplochromis burtoni. The sequence goes on from NW_024582577.1 coordinate 820,714, forward strand.
GCGTTTGGGCCACTGATGAAGACAGGTGCTTTTCACTAGTGTTTCATCGACTTTGCCTCCTGACATATTGTCCATGAACTGCCTGCCATGCTCCAGTGCCATGTAGCAGTCGTTATAACAGTCTCTCTCTTCCACCCTTAGGAACGAACTGGGGGCTGAAGTTGGTTTGGGGTACTCCACACCAGCCATCGAGGCAAATGGATTGGTGCACTGGTCCTGCAGCAACAGGATTAACTCATCTGGAGGCTTCTCCTTCAGGCTGCTGGCTTTGTGTGATGTAGAAGCTCGCAGCTCTTCGAAACACCGCTCTGTATCTCGAGCAGCATCAGAGCCCCGTCCAACTACGTCCAGTTCATCCTCTAGAAAGAGCCCAGCTGACTGGCCAAAGCGCCGATTGGTGACAGCGCTAAAACCACAAGTGCATATATACTGGGCCTCGCCGTTGTCCTTGAGGTATACGCCTACATCTGCCCCACGGATGTTCATATTACAGACACACACACAGCAACTGTCAAAGTTGCAATCCTTGAAGAGGTTCATGACTGACTCTGAAAGTATGAGCGTGACGTATAGGCTGTGAGCCTCGGGAATTGAGGGCACGGTGGCTGGCTCAACAGAACTAAGGGGTCGGCAGGTGGAGGGCGTGGAGGCAGGAGAGTAAAGGTCAGAACTGTCATACTTGAGGGAGCCCTGGACGCTGGATGGGCCACGTGGAGTCCGTGGAGTGCGGGGCGTGCGAGGTGTGGGCACAGAGAAGCGTGGTGTGGCTGGGGATGGTAGAATACCTGCACCACTGTTGCTGGGAGGAGCGCTGCTGGACATGAAGGGCGGGTGGGTCTGCGGGGTGTAGGTCTGGCTATAGTCAGGCTCCACACTGGGGACATTACTGTTATATAAAGATGAACAGCGATTAGGGTTTCATGTTGTGATGTTTGGTTATATAGCAGCTGAAGAGTACCGTTTACATGCATTTACGTTCTTTCTTGTTCTACATACATTGCAATGTTCATTATGTGCAGCCACCGACATGATAGCTGCACATAATAAACTTGTTTCAGACATAGAATGACCTGATGGCTGGTTTAGGCTCTTTGGAAGATAAATAATGATCACTTTGAACTGTGAAACCTGCAGAACTGTGAATGAATAAAAATATAGAGCTGGAAATAAGTGTAATACGTCACTTTTCAGTACAAATTTGAAGTTGTACTGTAAAAGACTAAAACTCAAATTGTGAGAAAAACCCTTCTTGATCAACAGATCACACATCCAAGATGGGAAAAAGTTAATTCAGTATATGCATTTACCTGTCTTTAGTGAGGAGACTAGTGTTGGACACTGGGGGTATCAGGTCCATTTTGCCCATGGTCCAGCTCGCCGTGTACACACAGTCTTCTGGTAGTTTGACAGGCAACAGACACTGGCTTGGTAGTGTCTTCAGGGGGGCATACATTGAGCAGCCAATGAATGACTGACACATCTCTGGCTTGTACACAAAGGAGAAGTCCTGAAAACAAAAACGCAGGTCATTTAACAATAAAGAAAATGATCAGTTTCCTCTCTACTTGGTAATTGCGTGATGTGTTGTACCTTTATTTCAGATGGCTTAGGGCTGCAGAAACCCTCCTCCACCTCCATCTTGAAGTGGTTATTAAGCTGGCTGCCGTCCAACAAGGTGAGCCCCGCCCCTGCTTCTAAGCTGTCCTTGCTGCCGGAGTTCATGGGAGAATAACCCTGCTGCTCCAGGGAGGGTGGGGTGGGAAACATTGTGTGCAAGTCTACTGAGCCTAAGGAAAAGACATTATTACTTCTCTTGAAACAACAACTTACGTAGTTATGATCCATGATGAACAATGAGTAATTGATGATTAATTTTCCTACTTATGCAAGACAGGGGATCCAGTGCAGTTGGCTTAGTATCTTTAGAGCCAAACTTGTCATCTGTACCAACACCAGCTCTTTTGGATCCAGGCTGTGCAATGGGGAAAACAAGTCAACATATTCAGTACATCTTGGAGTTTTAACAGGCTTCATGAGGAGACATCACCATCAGCTCCTGAATATGCCACAACATGCACTCACTGTTAGCTCATCTTCATCTGAATTGAAGATTTTATCCAGGTCGCTGTAGGACACAGCCAAGTCGTTCTCGTGGATGAGGCTGGTCGAGGCTGAGGGTTTACTGCCTGTAGGACACTGTCCATCTACACCGCAAAACAAATTGAGGGACATTTTTTGAATTAAAGCAAATAAATAAACATACATAGAAATCTCCAAGCAAGAATGAATAAACTTCTCACCATCTGCAGAAGTTCCAGTTCCTTCATCCACCTTGGTTAAACAAAAAGATGACAGTAATTATCGTCATGACCATTTGTTTGTCATTAAAATTTCCACTATTTGTACTTGTATACAAAGCTCTGATTATCAAACATGTTCACTATTTTGCACACCATCGAGTGCTGATTTTCAGAATTAGCCATAACACAACAGGGTGAGGTTTGAAACATCTAAAATCAGCTGCTGATCCTTGTTACACAACTTTTCTTCTACAAATTCACAAGAGAATTTGATAAGAAAAATGTGACTCAATTATCAAGATGACTGCACAGTCTTTTCGTGATTCACTAGGGTATACGTCCTGGCACTAGAAACCAAATCGTATTTTACATCAGTAAATATCTGAGCAAGCAAATATGACTGTGAAGCTGACAAGTATGTAAAAGCAAATTTAATTAACAGGACCTGTGATAGAGACACATTTTGGTTACTAATTAAGTACTAATGGTCAATACCCAGCAATATCAGTGTGTGCTCTCAAAAGACAACTACTACTATGCAGCACAGAGAAATGAAGGAAATAAGCACTGGAACAGACGTGAAAAGGTTTAAATGATTCACCTCCTTTAATATAAAAACACAGAAATGTTCAAAATAACTAGTTCCAACAAGTACTTTACCAGGGACTGAAAGTAAATTTCATCAAATGTCATAATAAACAAGGATTTCAGCCTTTGTCAGGACCCACCTTGTGTTTCTTGTTTCCGTCCTTTTCAGCTCCAGACTTGTCCTTCTTCTCAGTAAAGCTAAACTCCTCATCTCCTTCGACGAAGGCATAAGGGTCTGGCTCCTCACTAGGCTCTTCATCTCCTGAGGTGGAAGCAAGATGGCTGTTTCTCCGCTGTGTATAAGTCTTGATGAGCTCTTGGGACACTTTCAGGGGATGCGAGGATCCTGACATCAATCTGGGAGGGGTGTAGGGGAGAGACATTTTTAAGGCATGCAAATACATTATTTTTAAATTCACAAAAAAAAAAAGGTTTTTTTTTTTTTTTTAAAGCATCCGCCGATCAGACAACAGATACTCACTCTGTGACAGAGACTACACTTTCACTTCCTCCACCACCTGCAGAATCCTCTCTCATTTTATCTAAAGGTAGCTGGGGTGTCAGGAAGTTTGAGGGCTTTTTCTGAGGGAGGAGGAAATACTTCCATGGATTATGGGTGGAGTCATCACTGGGGCTGATGGCAGAACCTACAAAGATGGTGGGTTCAAGGGTTTCATTGTAGGTTGAGGGAAAGGGCAAAGGCATAGGCATGTTCTCCGTCTGAGGCTCCTCAGATGAGCCCTTTGGTGGCATCTGACAAGGTTCCACTGATGGCGGGTAGAATGGTTGGTGAATGGGAGTTGACGAGCTCTTCATGCCACCAGGAGTCATGTCAACTTCTACGTGATCACAGGGATGTGGGCTGAGAGGAGGGGGAGGTGGAGATCCAACAAGGTCTGCAGGAGGGCCGTGGGCGTGCAGTGTAGGGGCTTTAGACTGCACCGTGTCCACATGGTGCAAGCTGGGATACGAGCCTTCTTCCTGCGATCTGAGGCAAAGCCTCTGGGTCTGAGGCTCCAGGGATTGCTCCTCGCTCACAGAGTTGCGGTGGTGAAAAGGTGTCTGTGGCCTCTTCTGCTGCTTCTCCCCCTTCTCCAGCTTCTCGCCCAGCTTGTGCTTGGGGGCTGGCAGGGCAGGCTGTCCTGATGAAGGTGGGTGTCCTGAGGTGCTGCTAGACCGCTGTTTCGAATTCTTATGTCTGTTTGGAATAAAACAAATAATGGCTATAAAATATTTTAAATAAATAACTAAATCGCTGGTGAATTAACTTCACTAAACATACCTTGCACAATTACAATGCAGCCTATGAGCTGGCTCCACAAAATCCCAGAGTCCTGTTTTTTCTGTCTCCTCCTCACAGGTTCCATTTGTCAATGAAGTAAACTTATTCCTAGAAAGAGTGGGAATACAAACACGTTATCCATCTGGATGGAGGCAAAACCAGAACAAATGCAAATTTAAAGAGATGGCCAAAAACATACTTGTTCCCTGTATGGTTTAGGTTGTACTCCTGCCATACAGACTCCACCATCTGGCTGGCCATCCTGCGAGGGATTTTACCACCGTGTAGAGTGTTGTTAGAGCTGTAGCCATCAGATGCAGAAGACAACTTGAGCCACTTCTGGGCAGGCTGATAATCTGTGAGAAGGTAAGAGAAAGATGATAAAAATAAATACAACCGCAGTGGTATGCAGAGTCTCACAAAAATAAAGGCTGATGAACATGTATTTTTAATTGTAATTCTTACCAGTCTGAGCCTCCTCTGGTGACGTTGGAGGAGTCAGAGTGACAGAGGACATGGCAGGATCTCTGTTAGCAGCCTGGCCCTGCTGAGCACCACACAAGCTTCCTGAGGCGTTGGCTGAGCCCTGAGGGACCACAGTAGGGAGGTCCGACAGAGGGAGAAGCACCAGGCAGGAAGGATAAACCATCCTTACTCCCGCTGAAAGTAAAAACATTTGTTCATTTTAAAAACTCAGCATGAAAATTCAAAACAGAACTGAACAACCCAAATACACATTTTTAAATGCAACAATGTTTTGGTATAACTGACTCATTTATTCACCTTCACTCTACAAAAAAAAAGAAGGAAAAAAAAAGGATAGTGTCTCTCAAAAGTACCAGTGACAGAGAGAACTATTTGGACTGTTTTCTTTAACACAAACAAACAAAACCACAAAAAACAGACACATTTTAGGGCTCTGTTATAGCTGTAGACTGATCCATTTATCTCATAAATGCCAACACTCTTTTTCCTCGGGCTTTGCCGTATTTAACATCTCGGGTGCCTCCTGTGTTGCCGTTTTCCCAGGATACACTCGTAATTTACACGAGATTCAAACTTTATTATGAATAATTGTAAGGCTGCACAAATATTCTGATTTTGATCTCAACCATGACTTTGGCTTCCCACAGTTCAATGAACGGGGGATACTGGAAGCATGTGCTTCACCAACAGAACGCAAACCAAAAGCAAATTAG